>NW_028263391.1:1437281-1599781 GCF_051168715.1 Poecilia mexicana
AGCGAGCCACTGTGTGAGGTCAGAGGTGACTATCTACCTGCACAGCACGGATTTAAAGTAAGAAGAGACACTTTTATACATTAGAGAGGCAGAGAGACAGACAGCAGGAGGTGAAATAGGGCTGCTGAAGGACACCAAACACACACCGCCTTGCTGGTTTTTTGGCTTAACGCTTGCTTCACTTATTCTTGTCATGCATTAGAGGTGCAAGTGATGGCACAAGGTGTGTGGAGGTCATGATCTTCTCAACGCCTGCTCTGTTCTCTCTCACCGCATTAAAAACTGTTGGACATGTTGGGATTCTGATGGCTGGTGGGCTTCATCAAACCAGCATCACTTTGGTTTTATGTATTTCAGAATGACTGAATGTAGCATCTGCTAACCTTCACAACAGCAGCCAGGTGTCTGTGGTTCAGTGTGTATACGTTCTAGGAATGTAGCTTTGACCACCTCATATTTCTGAAGCCTTCACAAGAACCATTTATTTAGTGGTTGTCATTGGTTTTCTAAACGTCTCTCTTTGGAAAGTGTCCTTGACAGACACAGAGGAAAATACCTTGACATGTTTTTGAAACAAATGGAAAGCAGGTTGCAACTAGGTGTTAAAGAGTCTGTGGGATGTTTAACCTTCCCTCGGTTTTAGAGTGATGCTCAGGAGGATCTCAGTAATGTCACGGTTGGACAGCGGGGGAAGTGGGGCTGGGTTGTCCCGTCAGTTTCCAAAACCACACACACCATCTTTGTAACAGCGTCTACTGGACCACACAGAGTAAAAAACCCCTGGGATCCAAATGACCCCATCTCTTAAGACTGCAGGCGGGCTGGAGAATGGCTTTCCTTAACTTTTGAATTCCTGCATTGTTTTTTCCAATGTTAGCCTTGGCGTTTCCTCTTTTTCATCACCCCTTACTTTTATTTGCATCCCCACATTTTTCCCCTTTTCTCTTGTCTGTGTTCAATTCACATAGCTGTCCCCAGTATCCCCGCTCCCACCTTCTCTCTCATCCCTGGGTTCAGATTTACAGCCAGCCGTTATCTTGGTGATGTAGAAGCTGTAAACAGATCAGCAAACAAAATTGATGCTTGTTTTATTGAATTGTGAGGAGTAGAATTGTGTAAGTGTAATGTGCATAATAGACCGCTTTAGACGCATGTTTGTGTGGTTGGGATTTTTTCAGCAGCATCATGATTAGGATAGTTCATGCATGTATAAAGGCTTACCATTGACATAAAACTGATTCTATCAAAGGAGATCTTCTCTGAGTCAGAAATACAGCATTAATGAACAAAGGGGAATCCACAAACTGCAAGTGTCTTTGATTGCTGTCATTACAAACTGCTGCAAATTTGAAATGAGATTATGTCTTTTAGACTTTTGTATCTACAGAGTATACATCCTGTCATTTTTTCCATTCCGATCTGCCATTTCTGCTGGAAAGAAGAAGTTTTTTTTTTATTTTATTTTTTACCACTAGACCTTGTGTTTTGTAGAAGTCCGGAGGTGAATATAGATTCTGTGGTTTCTTTCTGAACAACTGTGGGATTTTTAGTTGAGGAGATTGCAGCCTGCGTACATATTGCGTGTGTACATATCCATTTTTCTACTTTGTGATATAATTTTGGGAGAAACAAATGCATTTGTTCATTATTTGTTTAATCTATCAATGTCAATGTCAAATTTATTTATATAGCACTTTAAAAACAGGTGTAAAACTGCACCAAAGTGCTGTACATAAACAAACAAACAAAAAAACAACTAAAAAGAATCATGGAAAAAACTGATCATAAAATAACCTACAATATATGCAATAATTCTGCAATATTATAAGCGTGATATAAAACTGGGCTGATGCAGTCCTCTTTATCTTGGTTTCTTTTTAGTTCATGATTATTAAAAAATTTCTAACTTTATTGAAAACCTACATTATATTATCTGTATAATTCCTTTGAAGGGACGAGCAGGAAAAAAAGTTTTTCACTTTGTCAACAAATAACGAAAATTGAACCATAGACCCCCAACTTTTTAACCAATTGGTGTTTTTTTTTTGTTTTGTTTTTTTTGTGGAATATAACTCCAGCTCTTTGCACATTTTTTTATAGAGCATGTCTAAGATATTCTAAGAAAAATTAATCTAGAAAAGCAGAAATACATATGTGCAAAGCTACTTTGCACACTATTGGCTGGCGTTTGCAAAGCAGCCAATCCAGGAACGGTATTAATTTTCCTTGATGGTAATTGGCTGAATTCAAAAGAGTGAATAGAAGGAAAACTGTGAAGGTTAACTTTTGTGGTAATTTTATGCTCTGTGTATTTATGCATATTAATGCATGTTTGAACTATTAAAATTGGCTGTGGCCACTCAGCCCAGCAGATACCAGGGGTCCACTGTTTCTGATTTGTGCAAATATTTCATTGGGAAATATTCTAATTCAGCTACTCGTATTGAATAACAGTAAAAAAAACTTACTTAGATTTTCTTGGTCTTGTTTTAATTTTTGACACCAGTTTGAATTTCTGTCAAGTTTCCTTGTCATTATGTGCAGTGAAGTAAACACCAAATAAAGGAAAATCCTGATCAGAATGTAAGACATGGCTGTAAATAACTCCACATTTGCTGCTGCCACAGATTTAATCTGACTGTATGTGGAGTTAAAATTGGAGCAGAAAGCACTTGGAGGTGGTTCAAGAAATAAATACTCTCAAGGAATAAAAAACTGTTTTAATCTATGTTTCTAAATTTCTAGTCCAACTTACTTTTACTTAATTTTGGATAATTAGGTTGAACACTAGTGTAAGGGGAGAAAAGTTCACCAATCAGGGGAGATAGTTCAGTCTAAACATGCAGTTTTCCCCACTGGGACGAACATTATCGTCATTAAATGCAAATTAATACACAACAATCATTTTTATTGACAGAGTTACATTGACCAGGAGGCTATAGATGCATATAATTCTGAGTGCTTTTGACCCTCTGAGAGTCAAAGTAACATTAGTTCAAAACCACAAAGTACATGCATTTAGAAGTCTTGAAGAAGAACATTGAAAGTCCTGTCAGCTCTTTCAGGCAGTTCCAAGAGTTTTAAGGAAATGCTCTATGTGTCTGAAGATATTTGTCGGATGATTTAAGAGATTGTTGCACTACTTTGAGAAGTGTCAGAGTTCTTGGATGATTGAAATTATCTTTGAAGGTCATTTCAAAGGGTTCCAGGATATCTTGCTTTGTGTTTAAGTATGAGTGTAATGATATTCAAGATAGCTTAATTTGCTCGTATAGGTCCTTGGAAGTCTTGTGAAAGTTTAGGAGTGGGTCCTTGAGTACTGTGTTGCAAGATCCTTAAGTTGGAACATGTTGTCATTTCTACGACGCTGTCAGTTCTGCTGATTTTGAGTCGACGCTTTTGGTGATTTTCAAACAATTGCAACAATTACCATACACTGGTGCTAGATTTGAGGTAAAAGAGACCCCTAACCAAGGTTTCTCACGTGCTTTGTTTTTTTTTTTATTTTTTTTTTTTCGTTTCTTGTCATGGTTGCTTCACCTAAACACCGACTTTTTTCTTTGCTATCTCTCAGAAACAGCAAAGATACAAAAACTATAATTGCTAGTCAAGTGAAAAATAACGTTCTCACTAGAAAGTGATCCTCTTTCTTTCTTGTCAGTTCCTGTCTGCTTTCCACCGTCTGAGTAGACGGTTCATAAATCAGTCAATTACCAGCCCATTAGAGGCTGTAGTGAAAACGGGACACTGGTCTGTGAAGTTCCTGTTCACTGATGGATGTGGAGACCTGAAATGAATCGCCAGCGAGGTCATGGCCCACATCATTTAGATATTTTTGAATTGTTCCATTTACAGTGTGTGTTCTAATCCTGAATTTCTGTAATAATATGTATCTGAACAACTATAGAGTAGATCAGAACACCTCTCCTAACTTGTATTTATGAATTTGTTATATCTACATAAAAGATCCATATAAAATGTATCTAAAATTCATGCGGTAATTTAAATTGTAGGGGATGAATCAATCTGTATCTCCGAAGAACAACAATATATTTACACATAAGCCCAAATTGTTTATACCTCGGGTATATTTTGGTCTAAAGAAATCTTTTATTTTACCAACATGTTCAGCCCGTATCTGTGCACTCTACCTGCAAAATGATTAACTTAGGCTTTCTAAATATTTTCCTTGCAGCATCTTTCTCCAACAGATCAAACATCTGCTTGTTTTATTTTGTGAGCAACTTTTCCAAAGCACACTCCTGCCACTGAATGAGTCATAGGCTTTCTGCTTGTGTTCTATTTATGCTAAAAGAAGGAAAAATACTTCAAGCACATACACACAAACACACATAGTCAAAGTCTAGTTTACACCTCAGTATGAATAATATCCCAACCATTACGTCCCCTTTATTTACATGAGCTTTTCAAATGAGAGCTAATTACTGGGTCCTAATGATGTGGTTGGGTTAGTGACGGGTGAGGTAACGTTGTGGGAAGATAACACAAGAGAGGGCTGCGATGTGTTGGGAGGCTCCTCGCAGGACTCTTTTGTAAATGTCAAGAGCTGAGAGTTGATGGCTTCATCAATCCTTTATCCGTGGAAAACACCTGGAAAAAGGAGAACAGAGGGAGAGAACGGAATAGGCTGAAGAACAGGAGGAGGTACAGCTAAAGATTGAGCATTGCTTTTGGCAGACTAAAAAATGTCGGCCAAAGGACTAATGTTGGCATGGATGAAAGATAGAAAGAAAAAGATGTAGGGCAGGTTAGGGGTAGTTTAAAATGGAGAAACAATATTTTAGGGAAAAGGATACGACAGGTTTCTGAGATCTTATATATTAGGGGAAATAAATGTCTTTTTTCTTAAACTGTGAAGTTTACTTAAAGTCAGATAGTTTTGGCCTGCCTGTATTTTGTAGGCTGTTTAATAGCCTAACAACATAGGCTATTTGTTAGGCTGTAACTTCATGGCTGTAGTCCCGTGGTGCAGGTCTATACAAGCATATCATCCATACACAGTGGATGGATGATATGTTCCCCCAACTAAAGCTAGCTGAATACTTCAAATTCTCAGATGAAATCTTAAAGGAGGGGAACTACGTAAATCCCCCCCCCCCCCCCTTTTTTTTTTTTACTTTAGATCATGTTGTAATATTATTCAGATCATGTTGTAATATTATTCCCTTATCAAAAATATACCTGGAGTGTTGCTTTGATTCTTTCATGGATGTTTGAGAAATCTTTTAATCTCCCGTGGCAACCAGGTGTGCCTAACAGGTTCCTCTCACCAAGCACCACCTTTTCCATGCAACTCTGTCTCTGACCTGCAGTCTCCAGCCAAGCTTCCGCCTCACAGACCAGCCTTCCCCTTTCAATCAATCATCAATCAAATTTTATCTGTATAGCACGTTTCAGCAGCAAGGCATTTCAAAGTGCTTTACATAATTAAAATAAAAACAGCATGTGAGAAAGAGATTTAAAAAACATCATTAAAACGTAAACAGTGAGAAAGAGAAATAAAAAGCTGTATAACTTTAGTTGAGACGCCGTCAACTGGGACTCCAGCCCTTTGGACTTTAGTCAAAACGCCGTTTGACAAGGACTCTAACCTTTCGGAAACAGTGAGAAAGAGAAATAAAAAGAAATTAATAAATAGATAAAAAGAAAAGATAAAAACATTAAAAACATCAGATAAAAACATCAAAAACATTGAAGACATCAAAACCCACACTCTAAACCTAATTTAGCCATAAACAACTCTAAACAGGTGGGTTTTAAGTTGAGATTTAAAGGCACCCAGTGTTTCAGCTGTTTTACAGTTTTCTGGAAGTTTATTCCAAATCTGTGGTGCATAGAAACTGAATGCTGCTTCTCCTCGTTTGGTTCTGGTTCTGGGGATGCAGAGCAGAACCAGAACCAGAAGATCTGAGGGGTCTAGATGGTTGGTACAGCAATAATAGATCTTTAATGTATTGTGGTGCTAAACCGTTCAGTGATTTATAAACTAACAACAGTATTTTAAAGTCTATTCTTTGAGCTACAGGGAGCCAGTGTAGGGACTTTAAAACTGGTGTTATGTGCTCTATCTTCCTGGTTTTAGTGAGAAAGCTAGCAGCAGCGTTCTGGATCAGCTGCAACTGTTTGATTGATTTGTTAGTCAGACCTGTGAAGACGCTGTTGCAGTAATCAATGCGGCTGAAGATAAATGCATGGATGAGTTTCTCTAGATCGCGCTGAGACATTAGTCCTCTAATCCTGGAGATGTTCTTCAGGTGATAGAAGGCCGACTTTGTGACTGTCTTAATGTGGCTCTGAAGGATCAGAGCCACATTAAGTAATATTTGACCCTTGAGTGGGGGGAGCTGCCCACATGAGACAAAGGGCGATCTGGTAGAACTGTGCGTCTGCTGAGCTCATCTTAGGAGGTACTTCTCAGTCCAACTGACCTAAAGTTGATGTTAAAGATTTAATGGAGAAATGTTGTTGTGATTAAATGCTTAAGTCGGAGTGTCAGAAAGTGCTGGAGCTTCTTAAAGAGACAGCGGCCCAATTTCAAGGCATTACGTTAAGAAGCCAAATTTCTTTTATGTCATATTCAACTCATAGGCAACTGATTGTACTATAAAATAGCACTATGTGCCTGGAAAACACATACTACTACTTCTTTAAAGATTTCAAACCTTAACAGATGTTTGTGCCAGCTAGTTATGGTGACAATTTCAGCATTACTGAAATGATGAAACTCTCCACCAACACACTGCTCAGCATGTTGTTTTACCGCCAATATGATGGTAAAGAGGCAGTCTGTACACTTATGTTATAGTGTTCATAGAAATCAAATAATAGTAATTTTACACATAGTAGGAAACCTCATAAAAGACTGACTGTGAAAACACACAAATCCACCATCATCTTTGGACTTTAAGCATCATACATTTTATGCTGACAGGACCATTCCAGTGTATTTGTAGATGGCAGAAATCATAAAGTGCTTATTGATTATTGTGAACCTAAAACTCATAGTTGACTGGTCCAAACTTAATATGTGGTTGCTACTTTTGGGTGATGTTGAGCCCTGAATTATTTTTCAGTTTTATTTTATTGAAAGGATTTTTAATCACTCACACAATTGTATTGGACTCTAGACACAAAACATCTTAGGAAACGCAAAATGTTACACTAATTTGACAGAGTGGTGTGCTTAAATCCCTCCCTCACATTTGCAGTTATACAAATGTATGACTGCCTATCGGTTCACAGGTTTTGTGCATTTAAGGAGCAGGTTCTTTTATCAGAATCCATATGGATTACTGAGAATGCACACCTACACACCCACGCAAATAAGCACACACTTTAAGCCTGCAGTGGTCACATCAAGTTATGCTGACATGGACTAGCATCTGCTCGGCAGCTCCAGAATGACACTGATTTGCACTTAAATGAGTGGATTTAAGTGGCGCGCCACCATTACCACTCGGCCATATGTGATCCCTGTGTCTTTATCCTGCATTACACTGAGGAGGATGAGAGAAGCTGGGAGGGTGGGCAAGGAAACGGCAAGAGGCAGGGTGGATGGGGCCACGTGAGATCAGGACAGACAGCAACAGCGGGGAGTGAGAGAGTGGGGGAAAAGAAGGCATAAAGAGAAAGAAATGGGTCTGTAATGAGAAAGAGATGGAGCTGAGACAAAAATGCTAAAAGAGAGAGAAGGGAGATAAGAAACAGAGAGGGAGGATTAGGCTGACATGATGAGAGAGAAGAAAAGGGGGTGAAAGAGGCAAATGTTAGCAGTTCTGACCGTGATGAAATATTAATATGTGCTGTTAAACAAACACAAACAAACAAGGGGTTAACCTAGACTCCCACATCTCCCAGGAATTATTAAAAAAACATTTGTGTGAACCCAAATCGATCAACCTAGACAGAATTCAAATGTATCAATTTGAAGTAATACTCTTAATACTTAAGATATGTTCAGAAATTGATACCTAATACAAATGTTCCTTTATTTCTGAAAAATAAAGGGATTTATTCTACTTAAAAGAAATTAACTCTTTTTTTCCCACTGAATAAAAGATCCATTGATTCTCTGTACCTATAAGATGTGGGCACATCATATATCGTATATCAACACTAGAACATTTCTGAAGAAATTTAAATGGGGCCTGCCAAAGTGTGCCCGTCTGATGCTACAAATTAGCATCAATGCTAAAGTAAGCTGCAATGTACTCAATAGCATGTGGAGAGTCACAAACATGTTAACATGGACTTACGCCATTCTGTATGTTAAAATTAGTGTACAAGTTAAAATGAGCCAAATTGCTAACATTAGCCTAAATGCTGTTGCTAGCATGTTGTTTTACATTTTCTTCCTCCATTCAGTGTACTAAGTGTGACTAATAAATAAGAAAAATAGATATAAACACTATTTTTAGGGAAAATACTATTGGGGAGCAGTGAAATGCTAATGTTTGTGCAGTGTATTAACTGACAAAAGAGATGTAACTTCTATCATGAATATAGATTAGCCAAAAACCCTATAAATTACAATGAAATACTGCTACTTCTGCTAGTCACCAGAAGTAAGACCCATGATCGTTTCCTCAGTAAGCCTCCCAGGAGTAAGGTGGATAGAATGTTCAGTTCCAATGGTATCAATGACATCAGCAGTGATGTCATTAGGGCTGAAACGATTCCTCGAATGATTCGAGTACCTCGATTACTAAAATTCCTCGAGGAAAATTTACCTGCCTCGAAGCTTCGTTAATTTATGTTTTATTAGTTAGCGCACCGTGTTCCGGCCGGGACTTCATTTGCGTTGCGCGGAGCTCTCACTTCCGCCTCTGAGTTGTTGACAAAAGCTAAGTCTCAGCGGCATAAAGTCCAATCTTCAAGGCCCGTGGGGATTTTATTGATTGATGATAATGCCCGACTTTTTATCGTTTTTGGGGAACCAATAAGCATCCTTAAAATGACTGGGGAATGCCTGGAGTACGGCAGCATTTCTCCTCCGGGGCTGCTGGTTGAAAGCGAACGGCGGGAAGAGCGCTGAGGTGAGCGGATAGACAGGGCGGGCGGCTGAGTAGCTGATGCTTACCGTGTAAATGTAGCTTTACCGACGAACCGCACAATACATTTCATATCCCGGTCTGAAGAAACGGGTGGCGGAGCGCATCGTACATGGCTGGTAGATGAGTTTCTGAGTGTGACCAGTGAAGGTGTCGTAAATATCCCGTATTGCTTCCCCCCGTGTTCGTCCCCCGGTCTAACGGTTCATCAGTCCGCTGGTCTATTTCCTCCCCTCCACCCCATCTTACGTTCGTTCATTCGCCCTCTCCTCCCACTCCAGGCGGCATTTCCCGTATTTTCAAACCCAAAGCGTGACAGGTTAGGAGGCAAGGTGAGTTTAATTAATCTATTAAACTCACTGAAGATGAATACATAAACTAAAAGCTGGATTGTAGACATTTTTTATAAGCATATTTGTGAGCCTGCCTCTTTGTTATTAAATTCAATATAATTTCAGATTTTTCTATAACTTTTCTTCTGGTTAACTTAGAAAGTGAGCTATTATTGTTACAGGTTAGTTTTCTAAACTACAAAAAAGCAACTGTTAGGGATGCTCAAATATGAAAAATTGGACTGATATTGATATCTGATAGTAACACCGGTATTATGCCAGATTTACCAATATTTCATTTTATAATTTTTTTTATTCGATTACTCGATTAATCGTAAGAATAATCGATAGATTACTCGATTACTAAAATATTCGTTTACAACAGCCCTAGATGTCATCACTCTATGATATCACAAGGGAATCTCTCTCTTGAATGTAGCTCACAGACATAGTTTTCTCTGATCTGTTTCACAGTTCTATCGCGACAGATCACCCTTCAGAGCACGTTCGACGTTCAGAGAAGCAAGAAGTTACTAGAATATAGACATGAAGCAACAACAGATTGTTTGCAAACATGAAGCTTTTCCAGCTAAGCTTTCATGGGTCGACATAGTAGACCTCAACATCCAAGTCGACTATGACGCTGTCATTTTCCCTGTTGAAGATGACAGCCCCATTGAGTCGGAAGATGAATCAGAGATCCAGGGGGAATCAAGTCCTTCCGGCGACTTTGAGAGTCCAAGATCACTGGAAGTCAAACAGGAAACAACACCTTCTGCTGGCTTCAAGATCACTCCTTTAGTGGAAGACGTGGCAGAGACTAGCCAACATGTCAAAGATTTGACAAAGCAGGTAGACGATCTTAAAACAGAACTGCAGAGAAAGAATTTTGAGCTCCATGAGGAAAGAGACCGAAGGATTGCATGTCAGGCTGAAGTCAAATCCCAGCAGGAGGAGATTCAAAGACTGCAAAAAATGTTGGAAAAAGAACGTCACCTGCAAGTCAAACGTGAACAGGTTTCTTGCTCTTCCAAAGTTACAACTGACAAGAACGTTCTTCAACAGCTGGAGTACTTCAAGTGGGAGGCTGCAAAATACGCCTCCCGCAATAAAGGTCTGATTGACGTAATGGTTGAAGAATACCGAGTGAGACTCAAATATGAGGAGCAGCTCAAAAGTTACTCTGAGCAAGCTTCCAAATTTAAGGCTCATGAGGAAACGGTGAAAGCTCTGCAGGGTCAGGTTGCCGACCTGAAGGTGGAGTTGAAACTTGCTCTAGAAAACAACCATCCTAGAGTCTCCACCCGACCAGAGGTCCCCCTGCAAAGAGAAGGCTCTCTACAAACAGAGGAGACCAAGGATAGACAGACCTCCAATCAACCAGGGAGGTCTAAAGAAAGATGGACCTACAATAAACCAGGGAGGCCTGAAGAAAGACAGACCTTGTATCAACCAGAGAGGTCTGAGGAAAGATGGGCCTCCAGTCAACCAGGGAGGTCTGAGGAAAGATGGACCTCCAATCAACCAGGGAGGTCCAAGGAAAGATGGACCTCCAATCAACCAGGGAGATCCGAGGAAAGACGGACCTCCAATCAACCAGGGAGGTCCGAAGAAAGACAGACCTCCAATCAACCAGGGAGGTCCGAAGAAAGACAGACCTCCAATCAACCAGGGAGGTCTGAAGAAAGACCAGACCTTGAATCAACGAGGGGTCTCCATGCATAGCCTGGCTCAGCCTTTGCGCCGATCCACACTCAGGTTGCAAACAGAGGAGTCTACGCAAAGCCAAATCTCCACACAAACATGGAGGTCCGAGGAAAGACAGACATCCATGCGATCAACCTCCACTGGTTGCATGGAGGGTCTTCATGTTGCCGTTGGCACGAAGGTCAAGCTAAGCCCGGCTCGGCCTTTACACCGACCCACACCCAGGTGGCACTAACTTAGGTCACTATCCAAGCCCAGGTTTTGCTAACACTTTGCATTATGAACATTTGAGGCTTTGCACAAATTTGGCAAAGCCTCAAACTGTTTAACAAATATTCATCCATGAATGTATATTCAATAAATATGAATATTTGTTAAATTGTTGACAATAGAATACGAAACAGAATTTGTGAAAATTCATTTGGCTATGCTGCTGTACAGAAATAACCAATCAGAACCAAAAGGCAAACTTTTGGTTCTGATTGGTGTTGAATGTGTCTTAGCACATTCAACACATTAGACTACTAGTGTACTGCAGCTACTAAAAAAAAAAAACTAACATTATATCATCATTATTTATAGAATGATTTAGAAAACAAAACTATATAAAGGCTTGTCAAAACTATTTCGACCCATATTATAACTTTGCATTGATTTTTTTCCCTAACCCAAACCAATACTAGTCTATTCCTAGCATTAACTAAACCTTGATTCACATCTTGTCTCTAAACATTACACCTGACCCAAAGCAATGAATCCATCATATTAGGACAAATCTTTGGTTCTAATATGACACTGAGCATATAATGGTGCGTTCACACCAAACACATTTTGACCATCAAGCGCATCTGGTTTACATTCAAACTCTATGTGGAGGCGTGTCGAGGGCCGTTGCGGCGCTCTTCGAGCGTCTAGCGCGGCGCCATTTGAACCATTTGGAGCGTTTGACATTTCCAGCGCATCAAATACTTCACATAGACTTTGAATACAAAGTCTATGTGAAGTATAGACTTTATATTCTATACTTCACATAGAATGCGTGTTCACACCACACCATAGAATTCACACCAAACACGCTCAAAACGTGTTTGGTGTGAATGCACCATTAGAATGTTTAGTCCCTATGGTAACAATGACTTCATCAGTGATGACATCACTCTTTGATGCATCAAAGGAATCTCTCTCTTGAGTGTAGCACACAGACTGTTTTTTCAGACCTGTTCTTTATAAGTTAACTTGTAGGTTCCTGTAACATTTAAGTTATGAATCTTCTACATGAGCATTAAAATTATTTGAAGGCACAGAATCAGTCCAGTATTTTCACATTCTCAGGTGAGAGAGACTCACCTGGGGTAAAGTAAATTTTTCAGTACTGGAATTCCACCGAGGATAAATTACTTTAATCAAAGCATGTCATGAATATATGTGCATATATTCCATCTTAAGTACATAGCATAATAGTTTTTTTGTTGCTTTTTCCACCACTGGATGATATAACATAAACAGCACTGTTCAGAGATGCAATGAGTTTATAGCAGTGGCCCAGATGCCAACATCTCCAGATGTTGACATCTGGAGAGCAGTGACTAACTTGTAAGTCAGTCACTGTTCTCCCTATGCATTGCTATGGCAGGCCCCAATTATCAATACCAAGTCAGTATTGATACTAGATGATACTTTAGATTCAGATTCCATATTGAAGTTTTATTTTATCTTTGTATTGTAGTTTCTGAACTCTGTCTATAAACTTTGTGCAAATTCTGATATAGATATTGATAAAATCATTCAAAGGAAAAACTCCAAAGCACCCAAAGACCAGAAGTATGATGATCAATCAAAATTCAATAAAATGTATCAATATTTGCAATATTTACAAAGGACAAACAACCACACATACATGCTCATCCCACTCATGTTTCTGAACTGTGGGAGAATTCCAGAACACCCAGAGACTCCATGCATGACCAGGGAGAACATGCACACTCCATGCAGAAAGACCCCAGGCTGAGAT
Organism: Poecilia mexicana; assembly: GCF_051168715.1. Classification (NCBI taxonomy): domain Eukaryota; kingdom Metazoa; phylum Chordata; class Actinopteri; order Cyprinodontiformes; family Poeciliidae; genus Poecilia; species Poecilia mexicana. The sequence goes on from NW_028263391.1 coordinate 1,450,403, forward strand.
TCGAACCCAAAAGCTTCTTGTTGCCAGGCAGCAGAGCTGCAGCTGTTTCACTGCACTTCCTTAAATAAAACAGATCAACAAATGTTTTTTACCTGACTAAAAATTTTGGACAGACTGTGTCCTTGTAGCCAGTCATAGCCCCTTTAGCTACAGATAACTATATGCTATATGCTCATCTCTGACATAAATCTGAGGATTTGGCTGAGATTTTTTTTTATTTTTTTTTATGAATAATCAGTTTCAATTTCAACAACAAATAAACACTGGAAGTTGATATTCCATTCTTAATTCCATAGTGCTAGGTAGATTCACTGGTATGTTTTGGTTCACTATCATGTTGCAGGGTTCAGTTCTGCTTCAGCTTCAAGTTTTATTCCAATGATGTCACGTTTGGTCAGCACTTCTGATTTCCAAAAAGAACCTTCATTATGTTTCTTAGCAGGCTGCACAGTGAATTCCTGTATTTTCAGATTTTCATTGAATCAAAATTAAAACTCGTGTTTTAGTTCAGAGGAGCAAGAAGGTTCTGGGTTCAATTCCCGTGCTGGGGTCTTTCAGCATGGAGTGTGCATGTTCTCCCTGTGCATGTGTGGGTTCTTTCTGGGTACTCCGGCTTCCTCCCACAGTCCAGAAACATGACTGTCAGATTAAATGGCCTCTCTAAATTCTCCCTAGGTGAAAATGTGTGTGTGCATGGTTGTGTGTCATACTGTGTTACCCTGCGACAGACTGGTGACCTGTCCAGGGTGACCCTGCCTCTTGCCCAAAACGTTAGCTGGAGATAGACATCAGCACCCCTCCTGACCCCACTAAGGGACAAGGGTGTAAGAAAATGGATGGGTGGATATTTCTTTGCCTACCAGACTCAGTTAAAGCACAGATGATCAACAATAATGATAATTGGATTAACTAAATCCAAATTTAATCAACTTAAATAAAATATAGTAAAAACTTAGAATTATGATGAAAATCCTTGAATTTTCAAAAAAAAAACAAAAACAACAAAAACACCCAGCTAATTTAAGGATTAATAGGACACTAGAGAGAGACAGGAAGAACCAGAATATGAGGTTTGCATTTAGTTGATTTTTAGTTCTCCTCTTTCTTTCTGGTGCTGTCCCTTCCAACGATTATCAATTGTTACAGCTCTTTGATTAAGACTCCACTACTGGGGTCCTTAAGATCGACCACAGATCTGGAGTTTACCTGTTTTAAACACCAGTTTTCTAGTCACCACATCTTAATGGGGTAGTTTAATATCACTTCACTGTAATATCACTCTTTATGAGCCCGCTGTTTGAGTAAGGGTAAAGCAATTTCTTAGTGCTTTTGGCCTCAGGAACTTCGAGAAGAGACGGTGGAAAACAGCTAAATGTTAAGAAATGTTGAAGGAGGAAGACTCCACACAGTTCTGTATTTGTTTTTATGAACATCACTGTGGGAGAGACAGCTTGATGGAAGTGCAGCTGAGGAACTGAGCCTGGAGCAGTGGAAAGCAGTTCTGATGCTTCAGGACGATGTGGGAACAATCTCCTTAACTCATCATTTAATTTTCCTGTAAAAAGAACCAGCAGCTCTGACTTTGACTGGAAAACAAAACATCTTTTAAAAGAGTCAATTCATCTGTTGGAGGAAGATACTGAGGTTCTTTTTAAGCTATATTCTAGATCAGGGGTCCCCAAACTTTTTCCTGTGAGGGCCACATAACTTTTCCCTTCTCTGCTGGGGGGCCGGAGTCAGTTTGTAACAGAAAAAGTGTGACCATTGCAAGAGTGCCTAAATGTAAACATTTCTTGTTTTCCAGAAAGCACAATAAAATAACCTTCTCTGGGTTCATGCTGGCTGAAATAACACTATTTATGAAATAAATACCGTATTTTCCGGACTATATGTCTCAGATATCTCTGCCGCTCCAGGTTTTCCACAACGATGCAGCAGCAGCAGAAGGGGGCGGACAGCCAAAATTTGAGTTATAACACGTCAATTGAATATCACATTTATTATGGTTGAAAAATAATAAGTTGCCAAGTTTAGATTTAACTGAACTGATTACGGCAGTTTCCAAACGGTAACTGTAACAGTAAAAGTGCTGATCCTTCGTGTCTGCTACTAGCATGTGCTAAATGACAATGGGCGCTTTCTTCTCCTTTTTCTTCTTCTTTAGATTTCAGCGGCAGCTTGCATCAATTATTGTTGCACTACTGCCATCTACTAGATCCTAATATCTATACCTCAAATTCTCATAATGATCCCAGTATTATTTAAAAAACGAAAAATTTTCTTTTCCCCCTCAATGCTATTTAACTGATCAATAACATTCTCAAATTTCAATTCCCTATTAAAACCTAATTCTGTTTTAATGGGCGCTTTCTTCTTTTATTTCCAATTTTGACTTCCAATGATTCACTTCCTGCTAAAGAGCCCCCTGGTGGTTGAAGAAAAATCCACATATAAGCTGCACCGGGCTATGAGCCGCAAGATTCAAAGCTTAGGAAAAAAGTAGCGGCTTATAGTCCGGAAAATACGGTATATGAAAAAAAATCTAAATGCTCTCTGTTATTGTTCAGGGAGCCGGACCAAATGCAGAGGCGGGCCGGATCCGGCCCGCGGGCCGTAGTTTAGGGACCACTGTTCTAGATGATTATCCACTGAAAAAAATTCAGTGGATTCCTACAGACAGATTCCAAGTGAAGTAAACATCTCAAACTGATCCTGGTTGTCTTCCCTCATTTTTCTACTGGTTTTCTTTTCCCTTTTGTTCTTTTCTCTTGGTACCTCAAACTTTGTTAAAACATTGCCTTGTCTCATTGTTTAATGTCCAATTTTCCTCTCTGCACTTGGTGCTATTTATTTTACTGTCTGTCATCCACTCAGTGTTTTCGTGCAGTTCAGTGTTGTCTCACTGTGTCATAAATGTTCCTACTGCTTACTCATGTATCTTATAAGAACAAAACTGTTATTGTGCATCTAATAGTGTTTTTCTAGTAGTTTGATTTATTTAAAAAAGGGATTGAGATACGGTTTGGCTTCTAAATGCGCCTTTGAAGAGGAAAGTGAGAGTCAAGCTTACCTTTATTGAAGAAAACAATTATAATTGGGATAACCAAATATTTGAGTGCAATTTAAAGAAATAGAACTATTGTCTAGGATCCTGTTAGGTGTATGACAGGGACTCACATTGTGACTGCTCATCATTATATAAAATATCAAAAACAGCTGACAAGGCAGGATAAAATCTACTATGGTTATGCTGGCAAAACATATTAGCATCACCTGTGATGCTGCCTAAAGATTTTGATTGAATATATTCATGAGGAAATGTACAAAACTCTAAGATCTTAGAGAGTGAAAGCAATAGAAGAAACAACACAGCGAGACAAATTACAGCTCGCAACTGCCAGAAATTCGATCGGTGTAGGATTAGTGTTTTCAGGTAAGCTGTGTGCAGCGGGTAATTTGCTCTAGGAGTGCAAATTAAAATCATGAAATAGAGATGTTCTCTGCAATTACTGCAAATCACTGGATTTCTCAGGTAATATTAGCTCTGGTGGAAGTGAAGATTGGTGTGGATTGACAGACATAGACAGACAGGCCTTCTCTGTCCTCTACTTGAGATCCAGGCTAGTAGATACGTGGATGCATGCGTGTGCACAGCTACATACATGCATCCATCCATACATACATACATAGATACATAAATACTGTACATATACTCAATTAAATTAATTCAGCGATTAGTTCAGTGAATCGCAAGGCCTGTAATTGATTAATCACTATTAATTGCATTTTAAATGAGAACTTAACATCAACAAAATAAACAACATTTTCAATTCAGAAAACCTTTTTGCCACTAAATTACTGAATAAATAGACAACAAGACATGTATTGTTTTTAACCTTTTTTAGGTTATTCAACCATAAGATTGCTGCAAAATGATATTCTACCCATTTAGCGATGAAGTGTTTCAGGAGCCCCTGATCATTCATGGAACTTCTTTGTGCTGCTGCTACATGTTTAGCATTGAGATGCTATTTTAGGCTTGAATGGCTTTGCTGATAGGCTAACTACATTTAGCCCAACATTATTCTATTGCTGCGTCCCATTGGTTTTCCAAGGGAAGCAGCTTTGTCATTCATCGCTGACGTGTAAGGATGTCATTTGAAAGGTTCTGTTTTGGGACTTCTGTATGTAAAACAGAAAAAAAAAGATTGTGTTAACATCTTTAATGCATTAAAATATATGTAATTAAGTAATCAAAAACATTGCATCGAAGTCCCAACCCTAATATATTTGCATATGTGATTTTCAGGGTGTATTTTGTGCTAAACTGACCTTTTGAAATTGTGACTGAAAAGGTTGACTTTGAGCTGATATGTTGTAATGAAAGGTTTTTGTAGATTTTAACTCTTTATTCAAGAAATACAGAGAATGCAGTCAGTACCTGTTGGAAATTGCTGTAGCTACTTCAATGTTGCTTTCAGCTTGTTGGCACTTTCCCTCATCACTTCTTGTTTTGTGTTATTATCAATTCTGGAGGAATATTAGTTCTGTTGCTGTTACATTACTTATTCAATTATTGTGTGTACCTTGCCTTTCCAGTTTGTTTTGGTTTGGGTTTTTTCAAATGGATCTGAGATCTAATATTTCCCCAAGCTGTCGTACCTTTGAGAGTTAGGCCCAGGGTTCTGAAACATTTACTCCTTTTGTTCCAGTTACATTAAATGACATGACTTCTTTAATTGTAAAGGCAAAATCATCAACTTATTCATTAGAGGTTCTACTTCAGTCTTTATTAGTTGAGTATGTAACCTGCTCTGGTCCATCCATATTGTTTATAATCAACAACTCCCTGAAGCAAGGTTATGTTCCATCTTAATTTAAGAAAGGCTCAACAATTCTAATCTTGATGCCAGCTCTGTTTGTAATGTTTGTTCCATTGTAAAGCTCCTTCTTGTTGCTAAATTATTTTAGAAAGTTGTGGAAACCCAACTTAGAGGTCACTCTGACACACATTGAATCTGCATAATGATCTGTCAAAGGCTGCTGATGAAAGGACAACTTGATCTCAGCACCATCCACCATAAAACTTTGATCGATAGGCTGTAGGTTTTGGCAGATTCTGGTGTTGTTCATATTGGATGATTTACTCTGGTGATTTGAACCCTTTCCATACACAAGCGAAACACACACAATGCTTTAAAACAAAATAACAACAAAAAAACAAAACACACAAGCTAATTTCGAAATTGATCATAAACAATACTTAGATTCCCGTCAATAACATGAATACTAAGTGCAGACCAAACCGCTTAAGTGAAAGCAAAAATTCTAAACAGTAGAATCATGTTGTATGTTTTCTGAAACATATCTCCAAGGGAATTCCAGCTGAGTTTTTGACAAACTCATCATGTCGCTTTTGATTGGACGTTCTGCATCAGGACAGACTGACTCTACCTGGCACCCCACTTACCAGTGGGGTTTCACAGGGTTCCATTCTGGGTACGTTATTATTTTCTTTTACATTTTTTTATTACCTAGCATTGTTCAGTGTCTATGCTGATGTCATTATTTTGTATCTTTGGATAGACTTTCCACTGATTGGCTCCACAGCTATTTTCTTATTTCACCATCACATCTTGATAATGGCTTCTAGTCAACTGCATTCAAAGATCAATCAAACCGTGGCTTCTTTTTTGCTCAGAAGCCAACTGCAGTATAAGACATGTTGGAGTAACATTTGAGGGCTTCACTCTCATCAGATAGATTTATCATCCCTGTTGCTTTGAAAAACATCTAAATACAACATACATTTTATAAAGTAGATCTAAAGGACATTATTCATACATTTCTGTCAGTGTACTTTACAATACGGAATACCGTATTTGCTGTTTCAGAATGCAGCAGCCAGACGGCTCACTAAATCCATCAAAAACACTCATATCACCCTGGTTTCTCTCTTCACTCACTCCTGCAAATGAACTCTACTGGTTCTGGACGCTTTGAAGAATCTGTTCAAATCATTTTTCTTTTATCGGGTATTATGTGATGATTTTATTTGTTTTTTTAATTTGTTTTATACTATTCATAATTTTTAATTAGATTGTAGTTGTACAGAGGAACTCAACTTGTGGTTAATCACATTAGCTTTGATTGATCAAATTGCTCCACATTTATGCAAACATTATTTTGTAGCTTTTTTATAATTTAGATGTTTTTCTCAAATAAATGCCATTGTTGGATTTTATGTGCCGTCTGTTTCACATTCAGATGCAAAACTCATCAATGGTCAAATGGACAGATAGAGAACTCTGAAACTGCAAAATACTGAGGTGCAGGACGAGCAACGTTCTAAATGTAGAAAAAATTATTCAGCATGAATGAAATGTAGATAAAGATGAAGAGTGTAAAAAGACCATTTTTCTTTTGCAGGTGTTGGTCACACCCACAATCTGAAAGAATGAAAAGAATTTATTTCCACTGTGTTTTGAGTAGCACATAGCTATGTATTATCACTGATCGCTTTTTTGTTGATTGTTCTCATTAATGCAGGTAATGAACTGGTGTCAGCCCGCTGCTGCTCAATGTTCTTTTTGACCTGTCTCTGCACCCATAGGGCTTCTGTGTAGTTTGGCTCTAATGGCAGATTAGGGATTTGGAGCAGATGGAGCATAAAACAATCGGAGCACACATCAGGGAGCAGACCGCTGCCTTTATGAGTTGTGTGACAGCTAAGGTGTACATTAACAGCTTACTGCCTTATTGGTTATGTGGAAGGAAGGTTATTGAGAGTGTGTGTGATTGTAGATTTAATTTATCATCAAATTAAAGAGTCAGAGAATGGGCATCTCATACACTTGTTCCATTCTAAATACTGACAGTGCTATGAAGCCATTTTCGCTTTCTTTTTTGTCAAAGTTATCACAAGAATTTTAATAACCAAGATCATGCATGTTGATTTTATTTGTTGTGCAAATAAAGCTATCCAAACCAGCTAGTTATGCTTTTTTTATTCATAAGAAATAATAACTGTCTTCTTATTAACTCTACAGTCAAGACATCACTGAAATTCATGTCCGACATCATGATGTCATGTAAAAAATCTCTATATTTATCCAGAAATAGAGGACACTAGGAAAAATCGTGGCTCTTCCCAGGAACAGCCTGCCAACCAAAATTACTCCAAAAGCTCATTGAGAACAACATGCAAAGCACTACAGGCCTCATTTCAGGACTCTACAATAGGATATTGGCAAAAACTGCCTCCATGGGAGAGCGCCAAGGCCAAACCATGGCTGATTAAAAACAAAACAAAGGCATGTCTCATTTTTGCCAAAAAAATCTTGATGATCTCCCCCAAACAAAATCTGTGCACTGACAAGAGAAACGCTGAGCTTTTAGGAAGACATGTATACCTTTACATTTGGCCAGTAAATAAAGAATTAACAGCATTTCAGAAAGCCACACTGCTGGCTGTCAAACACAGTGGTTGTATCGTAATGGCCTGTTCTGGAGCTGGACGGGTTATAGGAACTGATTGAACCATGAATTCTACTTCCAAGCAGAAAACCTTGAGGGAGAATGTCCAACTGTCAGTTTGTGACCTTGACCTCAGGCAAAGTTGGATTTGACTTTTTGATTTTGATAGTTGGTCAATGATCGAAAGCAAGTCAAACTCGGAATAACTCTAAATACAAAAAATAAAACAGAACTACAAGCAGCAATCAACAGGTTCCAAGCCCAACCCAGTCCATGGCCGTTGGCCCCTCACCCTTCAGCTCCCCACACACTCTGCTCCCCTCTTCCTACCAAACTGGTGTTGCTGCACCTTTTAGCATGTTGACCAAATTGGAAATGTGGAGGACAGTGCTCCTCAAAGGTGTTGCCATTACGATGCCGCTACCCTATGGATGGTAGTGTAGAAGCCAGTCCACCCCTGGTCCCGATTCTTCCCTTACACTCTCCACTCCTCCCCTGAAGCTCAGCGTTGCTGGATCCCTCTTTATGTTGATCAACACAGAATAGATTGTAGTAGATATCTATTGTCCACCAATGGGGAAATTTAGGTGCAACAGCAACATCAAACTACATACGTTCAGGCAAAAGATCAAAATGTGTTGAGAAAATATGAACGGGATAATAATAATATACAGTGCAAAAAAAATACTGTGCATTTAAAAAGATAAACAATGTGAAGGTTTTAGATTGGGCTAGCTGAAGAGAAAATCTTAAATTTGATTGAAACATTGTGGCATGACCTGAAACAGGCTAGCTCCTCTCAGAATCCCTCTGATGTGGCTGAACTCAGATCTGCAATGAGGAGGGAGACTTTTGTTGCTACTACTTGGTGGGAGATGTTGCTGCAGACATATAGCAAGTTTTATACTAACCATAAACGGTAGCTTTGCTTTGATAATAATATATTAATATATTAATAAAACTAGTGAAGACTTAATTATCAAACACAGAGTATTAAATGTGCATCTTTGTCTGCCTATCTTGCTGTTCCTCATCTTTATGTTAGGTCTGCATGTGCGTTTCTGTGAGAAACACATTTATCCATCATATTTTGCAGTGGTTCTTTCATCCACATCTGAACATCTGCTTTGCCATCATCATCTCTCACTGCTTGTCTAATGCCCATGGCAGGCAGGGAGAGCAATATGGCGGCAAACCCTTGCACCTAGGTGGAAAAAAAAATCTGAGTTTACACAACGGAAAGGCGGAGAAATTAAAGATGATTTTTTTTTTATTCGCTTTATCTGAAGGAGAATTCATTACCTGGCAGAGGAGCGAGAGCTGAGCGCTGTCAGCCAAGAATAATGACTTGTCTAACTGATAGGGAAACACACACATACTCACAGACACACACACACACACGCACGTACACATGCCCTCCACACAATTTCACATGCACAAAGAAGATAACTCACAAAATCAACAAGCTAAGACACACAACACACACTCGGTGTCAAACGTTGTGAATCTGCTTTTAGTTTGGATATAAACACTCACACATACACACACCATACTAAATAAACAGCGAATAGATTCATTCAAACAGCAGTCGCTATTAAACATGACTTCAGTCTTACTGGATGTGTGCGTTAGTGTGTTTATCTGCAGAGGCCCCGCCCTTCTGCAGAGGTCAAAACTCCAGCCACCCTTGTTCCATCAATTTCTGCTTTCTTTGGCAATAAATGCTGATATTTGAGTTATAAAGTATTCTCGTCAGTGAGCTGGAATCTCTACTACAAGACACCAGAGGGCACAAATGGTGAGATCATAAGTGGAGTGATGGTGTTACACACAGAGCACTCAAGAGAGGAAAGTGAAGGTCAGCAGTTGTACAGGATACCTGGTGGACACGTTACACAGGATTACCAGGATCTGACAGCTTGAATGGGTTCACAGCTTGGCTTTCCATCATGCTGGACGACCATAATCTGCTACTTCTCAGATATTGGCATATACTCCTTACAACATGGGGCAAGAAGACATGGGATGTTTGAGTGCCTCTTATGTGCCTACTGGTTCCAACACTTGGTCACTGTAACAGCTGTCCAACATAGATATGGATCAATTGTACAACACAAACACATGGCCTCAGGGAAACCTACAATCTCTGTAACACTGTCAAGCGCTGGCAATCAACGTCTACATTTGGAGACCTTCATTCATGGTTTGGACCATCAGTCCAAGAAATGACTTCATTCTACTCTTGGTGTCTCATGTATGTGCCATCACTTTAGAAATCAAAGCATTTACAAAACTGTCATTGGCACAAATCAGTAAATTTCTCTGGCCTTATTTTTTTAGACAGATAGAATGTTGATTAAACCTTTTTGAACCAGTACAGTTATGTATAGACTGGATTTCATGGATGTGTCTTCACACACACACATGTACACATATATATACTGCTCAAAAAAATAAAGGGAACATTTCACTTTAATTTTGTGTGTGGCTCCAAATCCAGGCCTCCATTGGTTAATAAATTTGATTTCCATTGATGATTTTTGTGTGATTTTGTTTGTGTGAATATATATATATATATATATATATATATATATATATATATAAAAAAAATTCCCCTCTCACCCTCCGTGGGTGGTCTCTTTCATCCTCTGAGTTCGGGTCCTCTACCAGAGGCCTGGGAGCTTGAGGGTTCTGCGCAGTATCTTGGCTGTGCCTAGAACTGCACATTTCTGGACTGAGATGTCTGATGTTGTTCCTGGGATCTGTTTGAGCCACTGCTCCAGTTTGGGGGTGACTGCCCCGAGGGCCCCGATGACCACAGGCACCACTGTGGTCTTCACCTTCCAGGCCTTCTCCAGTTCCTCTCTGAGGCCCTGGTATTTCTCCAGTTTCTCATGCTCCTTTTTCCTGATGTTGTGGTCACTTGGTATTGCTACATCCACCACAACGGCTTTCCTCTGTTCTTTATCCACCACCACAATGTCCGGTTGGTTCGCCATTACCATCTTGTCTGTCTGGATCTGGAAGTCCCACAGGATCTTAGCTCGGTCATTCTCCACCACCTTTGGGGGTGTCCCCCATTTTGACCTCGGGGCTTCCAGTCCATATTCTGCACAGATGTTCCTGTACACTATGCCCGCCACTTGGTTATGTCGTTCCATGTACGCTTTCCCTGCCAGCATCTTGCACCCTGCTGTTATGTGCTGGACTGTCTCAGAGGCCTCCTTGCACAACCTACACCTTGGGTCTTGTCTGGTGTGGTAGATCTGAGCCTCTATTGCTCTGGTGTTTAGGGCCTGTTCCTGTGCAGCCAGGATGAGGGCCTCTGTGCTGTCCTTGAGTCCAGCTTTCTCCAGCCATTCGTAGGATTTCCTGATATCAGCCACTTCAGTTATTTGTCGGTGGTACATCCCATGTAGGGGCTTGTCCTCCCATGATGGTTCCTCCAGCACCTCGTCCTCTGTTCCCCATTGCCTGAGACATTCGCTGAGCACATCGTCCGTTGAGGCTTTGTCCTTGATGTATTTATGGATCTTGGATGTTTCATCCTGGACAGTGGCTCTCACACTCACTAGTCCTCTGCCTCCTTCCTTACGGCTTGTGTACAGTCTCAGGGTGCTGGATTTGGGGTGGAACCCTCCATGCATGGTTAGTAGCTTCCGAGTCTTAACATCCGTGGCCTTCATCTCTTCCATTGGCCAGCTAATTATTCCGTCAGGGTATCTGATTACTGGCAAGGCATAGCTGTTTATTGCACGGATCTTGTTCTTGCCATTGAGCTGGCTTCTCAGGACTTGCCTTATTCGTTGGAGGTATTTGGCTGTGGCTCCTTTCCTTGTGACCTCATCGAGGTTGCCATTTGCTTGTGGTATTCCCAGGTACTTGTAGCTGTGCTCTATGTCTGCTATTGTTCCCTCTGGGAGTGAGACCCCTTCTGTGCGGACGACCTTCCCTCTCTTTATGACCATCCGGCCACACTTCTCTAGTCTGAATGACATCCCAATGTCAGTGCTGTAGATCCTGGTGGTGTGGATCAGTGAGTCGATGTCTCGCTCACTCTTGGCGTACAGCTTGATGTCATCCATGTAGAGGAGTTGACTGATTATGGCCCCATTCTTGAGTCGGTATCCGTAGCCAGTCTTGTTGATGATTTGGCTGAGGGGGTTCAGGCCTATGCAGAACAGCAGTGGGGACAGAGCATCTCCTTGGTATATGCCACATTTGATGGACACTTGTGCAAGTGGTTTGCAGTTGGCTTCAAGGGTGGTTTTCCACAGCCCCATCGAGTTTGCAATGAAGGCTCTTAGAGTCCTATTGATTTTGTACATCTCTCTCTCTCTCTCTCTCTCTCTATATATATATATATATATATATATATATATATATAAAAATTCCCCTCTCACCCTCCGTGGGTGGTCTCTTTCATCCTCTGAGCTCAGGTCCTCTACCAGAGGCCTGGGAGCTTGAGGGTTCTGCGCAGTATCTTGGCTGTGCCTAGAACTGCACATTTCTGGACTGAGATGTCTGATGTTGTTCCTGGGATCTGTTGTAGCCACTGCTCCAGTTTGGGGGTGACTGCCCCGAGGGCCCCGATGACCACAGGCACCACTGTGGTCTTTACCTTCCAGGCCTTCTCCAGTTCCTCTCTTAGGCCCTGGTATTTCTCCAGTTTCTCATGCTCCTTTTTCCTGATGTTGTGGTCACTTGGTATTGCTACATCCACCACAACGGCTTTCCTCTGTTCTTTATCCACCACCACAATGTCCGGTTGGTTCGCCATTACCATCTTGTCTGTCTGGATCTGGAAGTCCCACAGGATCTTAGCTCGGTCATTCTCCACCACCTTTGGGGGTGTCCCCCACTTTGACCTCGGGGCTTCCAGTCCATATTCTGCACAGATGTTCCTGTACACTATGCCCGCCACTTGGTTATGTCGTTCCATGTACGATTTCCCTGCCAGCATCTTGCACCCTGCTGTTATGTGCTGGACTGTCTCAGAGGCCTCCTTGCACAACCTACACCTTGGGTCTTGTCTGGTGTGGTAGATCTGAGCCTCTATTGCTCTGGTGTTTAGGGCCTGTTCCTGGGCGGCCAGGATGAGGGCCTCCGTGCTGTCCTTGAGTCCAGCTTTTTCCAGCCATTGGTAGGATTTCCTGATATCAGCCACTTCAGTTATTTGTCGGTGGTACATCCCATGTAGGGGCTTGTCTTCCCATGATGGTTCCTCCAGCACCTTGTCCTCTGTTCCCCACTGCCTGAGACATTCGTTGAGCACATCGTCCGTTGAGGCTTTGTCCTATATATATATATATATATATATATATATATATATATATATATATATATATATATATATATATATATATATATATATATATATATATCTTTGAAATTCCAAGCAATTATTTGCGCAAAATGGGGAATGGTCAAAATAAGGAAAAAGATGCAGTGCTTTCAGACTCAAATAATGCAAAGAAAACAAGTTCATATTCATTTAGAAACAACAATACTAATGTTTTAACTCAGGAAGAGTTCAGAAATCAATATTTGGAGGAATAACCATGAAGTTTTCAATGGAGTTGAGTGCAGTGGTCTCTTAATATTTTCCAGAGCTGGCTGAAAAAAATATAGACAGACAGACAGACAGACAGACAGAGCGAGCACATGTAGAGGTCATTCCACCTAGTATACAAGTCTCCATACAAGCTGTATTCCAGACAAACTCAAATCTAATTTCTTCGATGTGACACACACACTCTCAGCCCGGCATGCCTGTCTTTGTTGGTAATAACCTCTGTGTTTCCCAGTCCTAAGGAAATCAGATGGAATGTGAAATTGAAAACAAACAGTCATTTCAGATAGCAAAGCATCTCCGTCAGGCAGCATATTGGAAGCCACAGATTGTTCTCAGACTAGAACCTGATATACAGTATTGCTCATGTTCTCTAAACTCCCATCTAATAGTCAACTTAAACATAATAAGATGCAGTTGAAAGCTGATGGAAGCTGCCACTCCAGTCTTTTGAAGCTGCTGTGGGGTATCTGTCAGAGAAGCTCCTGTCACAGAGGTTTGGCTTGTCATTAGTGAGGGCTGCTTTTGACATCATGGGCTGTGGAGCGCTGCAGATGGAGAGTTTGTAAAGTGTTTTATTAATTATTGCATTCCAAATGTTACATACAGTGTCATAAACACATTTTAATGTTAACTCCACAGGAACAGTGCATCAATGACGGAAGTTAAATCACATAAGATTGTAAGCTTGTAAATTAATTATTACAAGTAATTCCATTTTTTAAGTCAACCTTAGTATGACTTAGTATGACTGGTTTGTATTTGCTTGGTTTACATGCAAAAGTCAATTTAAAAGTAATGATTGAAGTTTAGTCTAAATGTCCTGTTAACTGAAGCTCTAAATATTTTAAGTCAGAAGGGATTTCTTGCATTTGTTTCATTTATTTTTTGAAAAAATAAATGATACAAATTCAACAAAAAAACTTTGTAACTTTTCAGATTAGAGAGAAGAAAACACAGTCAAGTTTCATCTGTACTGAGACGTCAATGTAAATTCTGCTACTTCCTAGACTCACTCCAAAAAAAATGGTAAACATTTTTTATTTTTTGCTCTCTCTGTGTGTGTGTGTGTGTGTGTGTGGGGGGGGGTGTGTGTGTATTGTGTGTGTGTGTGTGTGTGTATGTGTGTGTGCTTTTCCATTTCATGTCAGGTTTTGGGGCTCCCTAAGTGGTTTGCAGTATTAAAACCTTCTAACACAAACTGACACATGAGTCACTGCACTGAGACTTCACTCTGCTGTGCTGACAGAGAACTCATTGCTCTGTTTGCGGGTTCGCACGCGCGTGTGTCCTCGCATACTTCGTAACAGCCATGCATGTCTTTTGTCTTGTTTGCATGGTTGTGCAGGTGTTTGTCCATATGCACGTTTGGCATCTCATGCTGTCTGTGTGCGTGAATGTGTGTGTGTCATTCTCCGTGTCTGTGTGAAGGTGAGACACAACAGCAGATTAGTCCTTGAGAACTGGTCCAAGAACTGCTTTCATCTCAATAAACGTGCTTTTACTAAAGTGGTGAAAAGTACAACAGAGGACTGCTGCCTATTTGGAGATTTTACTGTGGAATGTAACTGAATGTAAGTTATTCATGGAAAAGTTGGTTATTTGTGAATCTGTTTATGAAATATTTGAAGGAAATGTAGCTTGGGAAACTAAAATACCAAGGTGCATTACTAGATGACAAGCTGCTATAGCAGTCAACCCAGGAGTGACAGTAGTACTACATGCTAATCTAAATATATATATATATCAATGACGTGTGGTGAGGTTCATTGCTGGTGAGGCACTGACTTATGACTTAGACACCATCCATGTTATTGGACCCACGGAAATTTCGTGCAAGCATACAATGGTGGAGGGCAAAAAGACTAACCTTTTACATGCCATTCATAGCCGCGTTAACTCAGTGAAACTTAGAAATGTAGGTATTGATTTCGTGCTATGATCCACAGCAAAGTTATCTGTATTTGTCAAGCTACGCAGACTCGTTGCCATAGCAACTGACAACAATGCCCCTTCATGTTTTAGGATTTAACACCAAAAAACATTCAAGAATTTTGCACACAGAACAGAACATTCAGTCTGTTGTTGTAGTATGTTTTAGACTTAATGTTTAATTAATAAATAATTGCTGTGGTAGATTAGCTACCGCTTCTACTTTACTGAATTATTTAGACATACAAACTGTAGCCCACAAAACGCACATTTCATTAAAAAAACATCTTATTGCTGTCTTACCTTTATGTATCAATGAAATCCATTCACTGCTAATTCTGCACAAAAATATCCGTTCATCCAAAGCCAAGTCTATCCTCGGCATGTCTTTTCTACTCCGTTTGAGAATCATCAAACTTTCCTTTAGTTATTATGTCCTGCTTCAATTGAAAATCCACTTTAGAAAACTGTTTAAGTGTAGAAATGTAGTCTTTCATGTTGACGTCGGAAGAGAGGAGAAAACAAATATATCGCTGTACTTGGTAACACTTTATTTGAAGGGGGTTGACTAAGACTGTCATGACACTGTCATAAACATGACATAACACCTGCCATGAACATGAATAAGTCTTCATGAACATTTATGACTATTGTCATAAAGCGTCATTCGGTAAATTATGACACTTTTAATACAAAGTTGACATTATTCAAAATGTCTTTGTTATGACAACTTGACATTTACCAAGAAATCATTACTGATCTAAATTTGTTATAAAAGTATTACTGATTGCACTTTAAAAATTAGGTAACTTTATGTTATTAAAGGTAAAGTTTAAACAGTAATGATTTCTTGGTTAATGTCATTAATCATTAATCATCAGAATTGGTTAAGCTAAGTAAAAAATAGATACTTTATAGTACAAACCACAGGGTGAAAATAGCAATATAAATGGTTTTATTATTAAATATTATTTTTCCAAGATGCTGGCAGGGAAAGCGTACATGGAACAACATAACCAAGTGGCAGGCATAGTGTACAGGAACATCTGTGCAGAATATGGACTGGAAGCCCCGAGATCAAAGTGGGGAACACCCCCAAAGGTGGTGGAGAATGACCGAGCTAAGATCCTGTGGGACTTCCAGATCCAGGCAGACAAGATGGTAATGGTCAACCAACCGGACATTGTGGTGGTGGATAAAGAACAGAGGAAAGCCGTTGTGGTGGATGTAGCAATACCAAGTGACTACAACATCAGGAAAAAGGAGCATGAGAAACTGGAGAAATACCAGGGCCTCAGAGAGGAACTGGAGAAGGCCTGGAAGGTGAAGACCACAGTGGTGCCTGTGGTCATCGGGGCCCTCGGGGCAGTCACCCCCAAACTGGAGCAGTGGCTCAAACAGATCCCAGGAACAACATCAGACATCTCAGTCCAGAAATGTGCAGTTCTAGGCACAGCCAAGATACTGGAGGAGAACCTCAAGCTACCAGACCTCTGATAGAGGACCCGAGCTCAGAGGATGAAAGAGAGAGAGACCACCGGCGGAGGGTGAGAAGGGAATTTAAATATATATCACCTCTGGAAAAAATTAAGAGACCACTGCAAAATAATGAGTTCTCTTACTTTACTTTTTATAGGTGTATGTTTGAGTACAATGAACATTGTTCTTTTATTCTATGAACTACCGACAACATGTCTCTGAAATTCCAAGAAAAAATTTAGTAGTTATTTGCAGAAAATGAGAAATGGACAAAATAATGAAAAAGATGCAGTGCTTTCAGACTTCAAATAATGCAAATAAAACATGTTCATATTCATTCAGAAACAACAATACTAATACTTTAACTGAGGAACCAATATTCGTGGAATAACCATGAGATGATAACTTTAAATCCATCTGCAAATTATTCCAGGTGGCACAGGTGTAAAATTTAAAAGCTTTTTACTCAGCTCAGTTCTGACCTTTGGGACCTGCCTCAAAATGATGCTCTGAGAACACAAGCTATAATGGCTGTAAGTTGTTCTCAAAAGTGAACATAAACATGTAGGAAGATGCACAAAGACGCATTTACAGATAAAAACCAGCAAGAGAGAAAGTCTGAGGGACATTTTGTCATAGCACACAAAGTGCAATAATGTATTCAATAGCCACAGTTAGTTATGAAACACAGGGCACAATGATGTGCAGCATCCAAGTTTTCCAAATGCTGGGCTAAAGAGTTAATAAATAGCAGATCTCTATAATCTATCAGAAGCAGAATGATTGAATTATTCAGGTTCCTTCTGACTTGATGTGAGAAACCCTTTGTTTTTCTGAAAAAGAATCCCATTTTAAGTGTTGGTTAGAAACCAGCTTGTCAGTATGAGATTTAATGGATAGATTCTCATCAATTAGAATACATAAATATACGTAGCAACTGGTAACTTCAGTATCAGCCCCTTGAACAGTTAAGTAGTTGGGGAGGACAGGTGTGAACATATTGTAACATTTGATTTTTCTGCATTGAAAACCAACTTAAGCCCAGGCAGGCGGGTCTGGACGGTAACAAACACACATATTCACGTTTAAAAAAAAATGTTTAACAAAAATGTTTATGGTCTCAAACCAAACATGTCTGAAGATCCTCAGTTTTCCAGGTTTTTATATTCAGGAGGGTTTAATGGAAGTAATTTTCTAAATTTGTAAATTAACGTTTTTTAAATGTTAATTTAAAAATTTTCCTCTCCATTCATTTTCTATGGAAGTGTTGTGATGAGGCGACAGTCGCTTGTCCTCATGCAGCCGAGCGACTGATGTAATTTATACATGTGAAACTTTGAGCTCACATACGTAGATGAGCAGATGCAGGCTAGCAACACAACACAAGAAAGGGGAAACATTTTCAAATGTAATTGTTGTCTGCTGTCACAGAGAACTCCATGTGTGTGGAGTCCATGAGTGTTCTCTGAAGGAGGTAACCCTCAGAGGGAGAGAGGCTTTTAGGTCCAAATAGGTTTTTTGATTAAAATGCAGTATGTAATATTAATGAGTTGAAATTTTCAGATTAATTCCTTTCTGCCACATATTGACATCTCTACATTTATTTCATTTATGTTTCCATAAATATCCTATCATATATCAGACATACATGTGACACTATACCTTTACATATATTACCATTACATTTTCCCATATAAATCACAATACATGATACATTACATGTTTTTGGGATATATTCATGTTAAATATATACACACTAAAACATGCAAGAGAGGCTTTCTTTGCAGATGTCATAAACAAAAACATTAACAACGCTCGAGCTTTATTTGCTACTGTTGACAGGCTCACAAACCCTCCTGTGATGCTGCCACCTGAACTTCAATCTAATGCCGCCTGCAATAAGTTTTCCAGTTTCCTTTCAGAGAAAATTCAAAAGATCAGAGGATTAATCTGCACATCCACTCCAAAGCCAGTACCAATGCTGTGCCCAAACAAAACAAATGCAGGAAAAATGACCCAATTTCAACTACTTCATGCTCAACTGGTTTGAATCTTACATAAAGAACAGGGATTTCTTTGTTTCAATCGGAAACTTCTGATCAGAGAGGTCAAAGGTCACATGTGGGGTACCCCAAGGTTCAATCCCAGAACCCCTTCTTTTCAATATTTATATGCTCCCACTGGCTCAGGTTATAACAAGAAATAAGATTAGCTACCATAACTATGCGGATGATACACAGCTTTACATCACGATGTCACTGGGTGACTCTGAACCCATCCAATCACTGAATAGATGCTTAGAACAGATAAATGTGTGGATGTTCCAAAACTTTCTCCAGCTGAACAGAAACAAACTGAAGTTATTATCTTTGGACCTAAAGAGGAGCAAACTAGAATCAATGCTCAGCTTCAGTTATTACAACTAAAACCTAGCGATCAGGCCCGAAACCTGGGAGTAGTGATGAACTCTGACCTGAACCTTCAGAGCCACATTAAGACAGTCACAAAGTCGGCCTTCTATCACCTGAAGAACATCTCCAGGGTTAGAGGACTAATGTCTCAGCGTGATCTAGAGAAACTCATCCATGCATTTATCTTCAGCCGCATTGATTACTGCAACAGCGTCTTCACAGGTCTGACTAACAAATCAATCAAACAAACAGTTGCAGCTGATCCAGAACGCTGCTGCTCGCGTTCTCACTAAAACCAGGAAGATAGAGCACATAACACCAGTTTTAAAGTCCCTACACTGGCTCCCTGTAGCTCAAAGAATAGACTTTAAAATACTGTTGTTAGTTTATAAATCACTGAACGGTTTAGCACCACAATACATTAAAGATCTATTATTGCTGTACCAACCATCTAGACCCCTCAGATCTTCTGGTTCTGGTTCTGCTCTGCATCCCCAGAACCAGAACCAAACGAGGAGAAGCAGCATTCAGTTTCTATGCACCACAGATTTGGAATAAACTTCCAGAAAACTGTAAAACAGCTGAAACACTGGGTGCCTTTAAATCTCAACTTAAACCCCACCTGTTTAGAGTTGTTTATGGCTAAATTAGGTTTAGAGTGTGGGTTTTGATGTCTTCAATGTTTTTATCTTTAGTTTTCATCTATTTATTAATGTCACATACTGTTTTTATTTTTTCTTTAATTATGTAAAGCACCTTGAAGTGCCTTTTGCTGAAATGTGCTATACAAATAAAATTTGATTGATTGATTGATAGAAAGCAGAAATTATTTGTATATTTTGCTATTTATTTTAATGTATTCCATAAATATATAATATATTGTATAATACATGAATCATCAATATATATTCAATGTATTTACAATATATTAGAGAATGTTTTGGGAAAATAATATGAATATATTATTTTATATATTAAATATATTGTAATATTTTTTAAATATATTACAATATATTTCAAGTAGTACATTGGTGAATGTAGTTTCCTTTTATAACGGCGGCTTGTCTTTAGCTCGTTGTTGTCACTGACTTGTGGTTAGACATTTAAAGAGAGGAAGGTTCACCCTAATGTAACCATCACATGAGTTCCCATGTCCAGCTGCATCCCTGTGGCCATTTTGTCATCTGTGGAGTGTATTCTCTGCTCCTGGTTGAGTAGGACCTGTTGGGTTGGGTAGAGTTGGACGAATGGAGCAGAAACCTTATGAGTGATTTGGTGAGGAATCCGCCAGATCTGCTTTGATCATATTCACACTTTTAAGTATGATTACGACCTGTGGAGGATAAACAAAGAACGAAAATGATGTATAGAAGAGTGTAGAATGAGAAAGAGGAGGAGCAACAGAGCCGCAGATACACTTAGGCAGAGAAAGAGAGAGATGTGAAGAAGAGAGCAACGGCAGTTTGTTTTGTTCTTGTCAAGGTCACCACAGCTGAATGTGGAGATCCTGAGGGAACACCGCTCTGTGTGTGTGTGTGTGTGTGTGTGTGTCTATGAGACTGTGTTGAGAAATGGCTCTGAGTTTTATGTATTGTAGCGTTTGTGTGCATGTGTTTGCCTTTGGTCTGTGTGTGTTTGTCTGCATTTAAAGCTCTGCAGGGGCTTACAAAGGGAGGGCTGCAGCGACACAGTCCAATTGCTGCTCAATTAATTGCCCTACAGATAGACACACACACACGCGCACACACACACACACACACACACACACACACACACACACACACACACACACACACATTGTGACCGATAGAAAATAGCATCAGTGTTGGAACAACAGACAAATCCCCCGTAAAAGATTTCAAGAATTTAAAATCTAATTTAGACAAAGGCACATTAATCTCAACGCACACACATGGACACACTTCCAGCTGATTTCTTCGTAACAAAATAGCTCATCATTGATGCTGACGATGTTTGGATTCCTTCTGTTGTGTGGATCCTCACTCATCTTCCATCTGCTGCATTGTTAGATTTAACAGTCTTGTGTTTTGTAGTGATATGTCTGCTGTTGGATTAACATTGATTTCTGTGCAGTCCATTACAGACAACAAGATTTGTCTCTCTTGTTTTGTTTTTTTTTCTGTTTACTCAGATGGTCACTTGTCAGACGTTGCAGCAGCTTCTTGGACTATGACAGTCTGCCATGTTTTAAAAAGGATTTCAGACCTACCCGCTGGTGTAGGTCAGCATCTTCAACTTACTGAATTGTTTTAGCTGATGCTACAGCTGCAGCCAGCAGAGGAAAATGGTGGATAGTTTTTCAATGAGAATTTAGATGATTTTCTCCACATTTTCTTGAAAATCAAACAAACAGTTTCAGTCACAAGGCTTTTGATAAAATTAAACAAGTTTTCAGAGCCTTTTCCCCACCCAGAGTGAAGTCACAAACCAACTACTGCAGGATTGTGTTTATGTCCTGGAAGCTTCACTGGCAGTTTCCATCACTAAAACCTTTTTAATCAGAAATCTTTTCCTACCTGTAAGTTTTTTTTTTATAGGGAAGCAGAATAATGTCCTTTGCCTGTTAGTAAAATAAATATGGGGTGTATTCTAAGAAGTTCTTCAAATCAAGTAATCTGGTCATAGATCTTGTTGGATCTCTGTCTACTCAGGCTCTGCTCTCCTTCTGCCAGCAACCTGACAGTCAGAGGGGCTGGAGATATTAGAGGATAAAGACACCCAACCGATTGTGACTTTTTAGTCTAATCTCATAGATCATAATCATGGATTGATTTTTTTATTTTTTTAATAAACTCCCACGTGGTTTAGTTAATTTGCAGCTGTATCAGTTTTCATATCACAGATCAGTCTGTATCAATATCAACATGCTAATGTTGATAATGTTTTTCTCAATTTCATCTCACCAGCAACAATGGTGAGGTTATTGTGTGTTTAAAATGTATTTGTGCAAATAATCTTTCAAATTGCTTTACAAATTTTTAAATATGTGTGTGAAAATGTATATTTAATTATGTGTTTATTGCATTTGAATTGATTGAAAAAGATGACTCTGTGTGCCTATGACCTGAACATGATTCTCTGAGAGAGAACAGCTGCACCAAAATATGTAAATGTTTCTGAGCTGGACTGAAAATGTTCTGCCTCTGTTCTGTAAAAGAGGTGAACTGTGGACATGATGTGTGTTTCTGGGAACGAGATGTCCGAGTTCCCTCCTGGACCTGTTAGTCCATGACCTGAGCTCCAGTAGCCAGAGGACAGTGCTTGGATTGGGTTGGAAAACATCAGCAATGAAAGGCCTGGTGTGCATTTGTTCCTATTCTGAATCAACTGCAAGAGCCAAAAAGCTTTTGCAAAACGTCAAACTGATTTTCAGAGTTGGACTTATTTGATACGCGTGCATGCGTGCGTGGGTGTGTTCCTATATTTTGCCCTAAGGACCTCTCTGTTGGATGAATAAGATTCAACCTTTAGCACATACACACATACACACACCAACTAAAGCTCTGTACAGGTCATTAACACACCAAACAAATGAAATCTCCTCAGTAAGAAGGAAGGCGGTCGTAGATGTATTAGCATGAGAAACATGATAAAAGTGCCCCTCCATTGTGTTCTTATCAGAGTCCCATAATGCAGTGGGAAGCAGGGATTGGCCCTGATGTTTGGACACACAACACTAAGCTTATCAGTGTCTGAGGCTCTCGCTCTAATGTTGAAAGACCACCATTGTTGTGAGCTTTAGGCAGAATACAAGAGAGATTTCTGGGTCTTCACAGTGGATTTAGCGGGTGGATGGGGACAGGAGAATATACGGCTGAAACCAGGAAAAGAGCTCTAAGTCATAAACTAGACAGAATCTGAGAGAAAAGCAGGTAAACAAATCAGCAGGTTGTCTAATCTCAGTCATGCAAATATGTACTTTATTTGCGAGTTTGAGGATCATGTCTGTCTCAATATGGTCGAAAAACATCTTTTTACGTCAGTGTGACATGGATGAATTACCAGTAAATTATTTTCTGAGTATGATCTGCAATTTCTGAGGAACCAAATACTGAACAGTTTTGAGATTTTTGCTTTTACTGCTAGAGGTTGGGTTTTTGACTCCTTCAGGCTCTAATGGACGCATATCTGTTAGACAAAATTGCTCAACCTCCAGGCCAGGCGTCTCTGGGCCCATCTGCAGTTTGCCAGGCATCATCTGGATGATCCAGAGGAGACATGGGAGAAGATTAGGTTTTCAGATGAGTCCAAAGCAGAACATTTTGGTTTCATCTTCACATGGCCGTGTTTGGAAGAAGAAGGATGAGTTTAATCCCAAGAACTCCACCCCAACTGTGAAACATGAAGGTGCAACCATCATGCTCTGCAAATGGTCAAAAGGACTGGACAGTATTGAGGACAGGATGGTCGCACCATGTGTCATCAGATTTTGGGCAACAACCTCCTTCCCTCAGTGAGACCAGTGGAGCAGGTCGTAGCTGGGTCTACTAGCGTGACAATGTTCTTATTGCAATATTCTTGCATTTTGTTCTTCATTCATTCCCATTTAATTTCATCTGATTAGTATTATCCCCTCTTGGTTTATTGCTATGTTCACTTTAGTTTCTTTCCTGTTGTTAGATTTATTTTATCATTTATTGACCATCAGTAATCTTCACTCATCACCTGCTGCGCCGCCTAATCATCATGTGTTTCACATCATGTGTTGATTTCTCACTGTTCAGCGTCGGATTCTCTGTTTTTAAGCCATAATTCACATCTAGTTCGTCGCTCCGTTTTATGTCCCGCTTCTCCTGTTTCAGAGTTTTGCGCAATGTGCGCGTCGTTTTTTTTTTTTAACCCTCTAAGGTGCAGGGCGGTCGGGAAGCGTATCGATGGGGAAAAGACAGACTGACATAAACCTTTTAAAACAACGGAAACAATTTCTGCATTCTGATTATTGAAATTTAAAAGTGCTGTGTTGTTCTATCACCCCCGTTTCATACCGGACCACTTCCAGCACCAGTGTTAACGCTATAAAATGAACGCTCTCTGTCGTGGTATCACCCATGGAGGGATTTCTTTATGTAAATGGGTTCATTTTTCAGAGGGATACACAGTGAGGGTATCGTGATTTTAGCTACCAGTAGCAGGAGAACGGAGCTGCGCCAAGAAGCTAACAGAAGCTAACAAACACTGAAGAGAAGAGCTGCTATTGATACAGTTGCAGCCAAGCATGGTTTAATGTTACACAACACAGTTTTACCAAGTTGCTCAAAGTCTAAACTGGAATTGTTGTGCATATAAGGTGTAAAGTTTACCTTCGACCAAACGCCCCCCAAAGGCATCCCAGCGCCCCCCTTTTGTAAAAATGTCCGCCAGCGCCCCCTGCTGTCCTCTGAACGCCCCCTGGGGGGCGGTACCGCCCACGTTGAGAACCGCTAATCTAGCCAGTCTCCAGATCTGACCCCAGCAGAAAATCGTTATTGCCCAGCAACAGCCCTGAAACCTGAACGATCTTGAGAAGATCTGTATGGAGAAGAGGACCAAAACTCTGCCGCAGTGTGAGCAAATGTGGTGAAGATCTACAGGAAACTCTGGAACTGGACACAAAGGTTTCTGCACCTGACATTACATTATGTTGTTCTAGTGTATCAAATTCTTATTCCATGCAATGAAATGCTAATTGATTATTTAAAATGGATAGTTTTTCTATGTTGTGTCTCACATTTCAGGCGAAGAGTATAGACCTCTGCACTTTTGGTTAATAGGAAAACTTGAAAAATCCTTGGTGTATCAAACACTGTACAGAACTTGTGGGTAGTAAATGTTATCACATGATTCCTTAAAGACCCCAAGGCACCAAATATTGTTTCATGGTTATGGGGGGTGAAGTGGAGACAGAGCGAATGTTATATTAACATTGTGTCTGTTGCTTTTGCTTTAACAAATCATCAAGTTGAACAAGCTTTAGTGCTTTGGGACATGGAGGCAAAGGATGTGTGAATGTGTATTGATCTTGGTGAAGGATCTCTTACCTCTTCCCTCTCCGGGGGTTTAGACCACACAAAGCACACAAACAGATACGCACAGGCTCCTCAGTGTGGAGTGATTTATTACAGCTTTGAAAAGGTTTGTTTATTCCATTACAGATGCACACAAAGTTCAATATTTCGTTGTTCAAGTTGGCTAAAAAAGACAGAAAAAACTGTTATTGCTGGCTATACAGAGATAACAAGTAACATGCTACTACTGAAGAGACATATCATAAAGAATCTAGAAACAATTTATGTAAATAAAACTAGAAAGCTGACTGATATAACCGTATTGAATCATGATGTGTGGAACTGCCCAGCCTGGCCTCCACACTGTACAGCTTTACTTTTTATATTCATCTTTCCTGCAAGAAACGTCTTCTGTTGTCTGCACAGTCTTCCAAAGTATTCATGCTCCTTTCTACCGCAAATTATAATGTTTTCTGGCTACAAACCTGGGTGAAAATGATTCATGGTTTCCAAAATATTCACACATCCAATCTGTGTCATGCATTGATATTCATTTCCCCTGATTTAATACTTAGTAGAACACCTGTCACTGCAGTTACAGCTACAAGTCTCTAGGGGGTGTCTACCAGTTTTGAACAGAATAAAATCTATGTGGACTCCTCTGCTTCAACCATCATTTGTCATATATTGCCACAGATTCTCAATTCCATATAGGCCTGGACTTTGACTGGGCCGTTTTTGCATGTGAAAATATTTTGAGATACAAATCCTTTCAACAATTCAGAATATTATTTAATATTATTGCTGTTCATCAGCTGCTGAAAGTAACTAATAAAGTAACTTGTAATCTAACTTAGTTACTTTCTGTTAAACTGTGTGAATCCAAGTCATTTTCTCTTCTTCTGCTCACATGGCTTTCTGCAGAGTCCAGTCCTGGAGAACTACCATCCTGCAACTTTTGGATGCATCCCTTCTCCAACACACCTAGATCAAATCAGCAGCTCGTTACCAGGCCTCTATATTACATGTTGATGAGGGAATAGAAGCATTTGATGGTTAATGAAAGGTTTCATCTAAAGGTTGAGAGATAGTATTTCTCCAGGACGTGGAGGTGGGTGCTCCCCTGTCTCACTGAAAGGGCTGTTTTGATATACACACGCACACGCATGCACGCACGCACATACACACACACACACACACACACACACACACACACACACACACACACACACACACACACACACACACACACACTTGTTGCATTCTTGCATATTTTTGCCACAGATTAGAATAAAATATGGTCTAAAACAGCAGCAGAGATAAACACCTCCGTCCTTCCTGAGTGACTTAATGTGCAGGTTTCCCCTCTTTATAGTCACCTCTCTTTCTTGGCTCAATGATGTGATTGTCTGAGTGTTCTGTGTTCTGCTCTGCCTAATAAATCAAAATGTATCAACTTGGTGGACACACCTATATGTACACAAACACAAACAAACACACACACACACACACACAGTTCATAATGGACTGACCATTTTTCATTCTTTGAGCAGTTGACAAGAAAAGTGTCTTAGATATGGGATGTGCGTATGCGTGTGTGTGTGTGCGTGTGTGTGTGTCTGTCTGTGTGAACACATGCAGTTATTGACTCTACAGCGTCATTATTATTCATGACTGATGATACCGCCGTGATGTCATCAGGTGGTTAGTTTAATCTTCACACACACGTTACTCATAGTTGTAGCTTGTTCGGTAAATGTCAGCTTGACACTGACATTTACTGAAACTGTGCATTTAATTCCCGTTGGATGTCCCTCTATACGTCTTGTGAGAAATTACTTCAATTATTATTTATTATGTTTTAATATTTTGTAAAAATGACTTTTTTAAGCTTTATGTCATATGTTATAATGTTATTCCTTCATCAAAGAAATACGTGGAGTTATTCTTTGATTCTTTGATGCATGTGTCCAGCCCCTCTGCCTCTCAGCTCCTCCAAACTAGCAGCAGCAGCACTTAGCAAACATCTGGTGGAGCTGAGTGTCTGCTGAGCTTATCATCAAGTCTTACCTCTGAGAGCAACACACCATAAGAATGTTTATGAACGGGATAATGAGAAGCATCGATGTGATGATGTGCTGAAGGCAGAGTGACAGAGCAGGACCTTCTTAAAGAGACAGAGACCCATTACAAGGTGTCAAATTCCTTTTAAGTCATGTTTGACAGACTCAGAATTTGTATAACAACAGAAGATCAACATAGTTATTTGATTGCGTCATAGGGTAGGGTTAGGGTTATGGCTTTATGTACCTGGGAAATACATAATAACTCTCCTTTAAAGTTTATTGCATTCTTGTAAGATGAGAATTTTGTTGTTTTGGTGAAATTTTTACCCTTTTTGTGATGAATGCAGCACATTCTAAACACTTTGTGAATATTTGCCTTGTAATTGAAAAGATGAATGAGATTACTCCACATTTCCTGAAGTCTGTGGAATCTTCAGTATTTGAGGACATAAAGTTATTGTGTGAAGATTTTTCACAGTTCATCTTTTGTCGGTTGTTTCTCCTCATTTCTTTGCTTTAAAGGACGATGTTCCATGAATCATTAACAGCAGAGTAATTATGCACTATCAAACTTGGAATATTACCCCACTTAGCTAATGTTTAATGCTATAATTAATTCTGAAACCTGCGAGCCAACATCAATTTATTTGATTAGTACTTTGCAAAGTCACACAGAGGTTTTTCACTGTTTTGAGGTATGTGGGTTTGTGCTCGTGTGTTAAGCTTTAAAATGTTTTTACATTAATTAAACTATGATAGAGAGTGAGAGTGATTAATGAGAATTTCTCGCTTCACTTTTCACGTGTTTCATTTTTTCTTCTTGTTGTGTTTCAGGACAGAATTTTAGCTTTCACAGTCAAATTGTTGATGTTTTCTTTGCCATCTGCCAGGCAGCAGGTTGATGTGATTTGGCAGGGGACTGGGCAGTGACTGTTATTAAAGAAAGTCATTAGGAATTTGTTATTTTATTGAAATTGTGAAGAATCAGAATTAATTTTGACTATGTATATGTGTATTTATTTTTTGCAGGCATGTGTTTGTGGGTGTGTGCATGTGAAACTCGAAACTTTGAAACTTTTGGGCTGAAGGACCTCGGATAGAGTAGGGATATTAAACTTCAATATTTCATGGGCAATATTTAATGTGAAAAGGTTTTATTGGATTGAGCAAAGAGAAACCCAGAGCATGAACAGCTGATGTGGCGTGCCATTGTTTCATATACTTCTGAATTTTCCAGGAACAGCATCACTGCTAAGGCTGCAGATGATCCTGTAATCATAGAGCTATGCAGGCACAGAAGCAGTTCTGACTTTAGCACGACTTTTAAAGTGAAAACGTTGCTCAAATGTTCAGGTAAAGAGCCGAGCAGGTAAACGTAGCTGAAAACAAAGCAGCTGGAATGGAGTTTGTATGCTCTCTTTGACATGCTCAAGGTTCCTTCAACTGTCCAAATTTATGAATGTAGGTTTATTTGTTACTGCCTTAATGTGTGAGTATGTGCATACATGGTGGTCTGTCCGTTGTCTCTGTTTTCTCCTGTGATGGACTGGCGACCTGAACAGAGTTCCTCGCCCAATGACTGCTGGAAACAGGGATCCAGCTAGTTTTAGATTGTCGAAGGACCAGCTCAAGTCCACACTGTGCCCAGATGCAGGACGTCCCTCACTCAAATCTAAGAATTCAGTTTTCAGCCAAGATAGCAACAAGCTAGTAGCAGCTGCAGTTGATCCTGGACAGAGGGTTGATATATCAATGAGACTGTGGAGGTTTTGCTGGTGGAAGAAGGTGCACCAATGTTTGGCAAACATTTCATTTCTAGCTCTCCCTTACTGAACCTTAGATATCCCCCAAACTATTCTGTTTTTTCTTCTTTTTCCCAATTTCTGACTAAAGATTGAGAAAATCAAGTTTAATCTATTTGTTGTTTTATCATTTGTTTAGCACTTCGAAGTATTTTCTTTCCCCCTTAAAAAAAAAAAAAAAGAAAAATATTAAATTAAGCTAAGCGCTTTTCTGAAGACATGTTGATGTGTCATATTCTTGTAGGCAAGATGTAGGATCACTGCTTTGACCTGTATTTTGGAGAAAGCAGCTGATCTGGGTCAGCAGCAAAAACAAAGATGAAAACATCTTGTTCTTTAGTCACCGATTGTCTGGCACGGATTTAATCACAGGAAAGTTACTTTGCTCCTCCCAGTGCTGTCTGAAGTTTCCACTGTCTGTTGTGAGCTGATGTGGCAGATGGTTTGTTTCACTGAAACACCTGGAATGTTCTCTGTGGAGATCATGTGAGAAAAGGGCTGGCATTTTCAATAAATCCTTCCAGGTGATCGAAAGGAGCATCTGTCCATCAAAGTCTCAAGTGAACTTCAATTAAACACACGAACTTGATGGAACCACAGGAAAGCAGTCAGGGAACACGAGCTGCCATTGTTGATTGTCATCATTTCTGGAGCTGTCTGTCTGAGTTAATGGAACAAACCTTTTGTTTAGACCAGACTTGGCTTGAAGACAGGAGAGTTTATTTCAGGGTCCACCATGTATCTATTAGTTTAATCTGAAGTATGTGCATTCAAATGGAACATAGATCTGTCATAGCACCTGAAGTGCTAGAAGCTTGTATGTAACACACAGGCAGGAGGTGCTGTGAACACAAGTCTCTACTTGTGCAGAAACACCAAAGCAATCGTTTTCACCAATGTAAAGTTAATTTTTAATTGCATGTTTTCTTAAAGGGGAATCACAGTAAATCACAGAGAAGCTACAGTTCCATAACTGTATAACTCTTTCAAGGTATTAGTGAGTCATTTATTGTGCCTGTTCTGTTGACTGCTTAGCTCTTCCATAGTATTTATGCTAAGTACAGCGTTTGTGAAAACATGTCATACATTACTGACGCAAATTGATATTGTCTGACAAAAAGCTTAAAATTGTCAGATATGTTGACCGACATTCCTTTCCTCCAACCTTGCAAATATGTTGCAATTAAAACAAATGACAAAAAAACGCAGGGCTCACAGTGTGTCAAATATGTCGCTTTTCTGAAA
The DNA here is from genome assembly GCF_051168715.1 of Poecilia mexicana. Lineage (NCBI taxonomy): Eukaryota > Metazoa > Chordata > Actinopteri > Cyprinodontiformes > Poeciliidae > Poecilia > Poecilia mexicana. Next base: position 1,480,391 of record NW_028263391.1, read on the forward strand.
AAAAAAAAAAAAAAAACAGTGACAAGTTATTGTGCTGATGTCGCAAGTGTTTAACTACTGCCCAGTTTGGTCACAACACTTTTGTTTAGATGACAGATGAATCATTTAGGATTTGAATTTGTTTCCATGGTAACAGCTTGGTAATAGCTTACCTACAGGTAAGCTCCTATGGGCTGTATGATCTCACATCATGGCGGACTTTGCGCTCTGTGGATTGTGGTGCAGCAGTGAGGTGACCTAGCCCAGTCTGAAGTGGTTTACTACAATACCCACGATTAAACAGATCATTATTTAACTGAGTTATCTATTACCTAGATAAGAAAAGCACAGTTTATGTGCTTTTGAAACAAGTAAAATGTGCAACACTGGTTAAGTAGATTAGCCAAGTTAAATTTAATATAAGAAAAGTCATCTTGTCACAAAGCTGATCCAATTAGCAGTGTAACGTAAATAGTAACTCTGGTATGTGTGAGCTCATGTGGTTCAGCTATCAGTGTCATTTCTTAATCATTACTTTCTGTTTCACATGAGACTTTATGAGGGAAATAAATTGCCTTAAAGGTAATTTTTATTACAAGGATTACATCCATATAATCCCCTTTGTCCCAGTGGACACCCCAAAAAGCACACACACACACACACACACACACACACACACACACACACACACACACACACACACACACACACACACACACACACACATACATAACCAGATTAACACATGGAAATAAATGTGTACAACCTTTTTGATATGCTACAAATGACAGAACACACCTCCAATAAAACCTCAGAGGATATTATTGGAAACCATGTTTTCCCGTGTGTGTGCAGGTTCATGGATATTACACCACATAACTGTGACCAGAACATGCACCTTCTTGTGTGTGTGTTGCAGGTTTGTTATGTTGAATACACACCTGTGTGTGGAAGCTGATTATGGAATGAGACTTCATTTTGTTTATGCTCCCTCTCCTCATCCCCAATTAACAAAGACAAATCCGCTTCTATCATGACTAATGAGAGACTTTAGCATGAAGGAACTCTGAATTTTCATAGTGAAAAGAAGACTATGTATTCAGTTTTCATGAAAATGACAAAACGCAGCCGATTGTCCATCTCTGTAAAGGGACAGATTAGATGAGGATGAAAGGAAGAGATGAATAAATGGGATAAGGGAGAGGAGATAACGCCAGTTCTCGCATCTCTGTTAGCAACTGTAAGGCTAAAACTGGACTCATTTTTGTTTTCATTTTGTTTCATTTATTTATTTATTTCCATACATTGTGCAGTAATGAACATTTCAAATTGTCCCCTTGACAGACTTAAAATTAATAAGGTTAAAAAGAAAAAGAAACAATTTCAAGATATTAATATCTTTTCTAATATTTAATATAAAAGGTTGACCACATTTCTTCTCCCAAAGACCACATAGCTACATATACAGTTGTGGTCAAAAGTTTACATACACTTGTAAAAAAACATAATGTTATGGCTGTCTTGAGTTTTCAATAAGTTCTACAACTCTTATTTTTCTGTGATAGAGTGATCGGAACACATACATGTTTGTCACAAAAAACAGTCATAAAATTTGGTTCTTTCATAAATTTATTATGGGTCTGCTGAAAATGTCACCAAATCTGCTGGGTCAAAAATATAGATACAGCAACATTAGTATTTGGTTACATGTCCCTTGGCCATTTTCACGGCAACTAGGCGCTTTTGGTAGCCATCCACAAGCTCCTGGCAAGCTTCAGGTCGAATGTTTGACCACTCTTCTTGACAGAATTGGTGCAGTTCAGCTAAATGTGATGGTTTTCTTGCATGAACCTGTTTCTTTAGCACTGTCCACATGTTCTCAATGGGGTTTAAGTCAGGACTTTGGGAAGGCCATTCTAAAACCTTAATTCTAGCCTGGTTTAGCCATTCCTTTACCACTTTTGATGTGTGTTTTGGGTCATTGTCTTGTTGGAACACCCAACTGCGCCTAAGACCCAACCTTCGGGCTGATGGTTTTAAGTTTTCCTGCAGAATTTGGAGGTAATCCTCCTTCTTCATTATCCCATTTACTTTCTGCAAAGAACCAGTTCCACTGGCAGCAAAACATCCCCAGAGCATAATACTACCACCACCATGCTTGACAGTAGGCATGGTGTTCCTGGGATTAAAGGCCTCACCTTTTCTCCTCCAAACATATTGCTGGGTGTTGTGGCCAAACAGCTCAATTTTTGTTTCGTCTGACCAGAGAACTTTCCTCCAGAAGGTTTTATCTTTGTCCATGTGATCAGCAGCAAACTTCAGCCGAGTCTTAAGGTGCCTTTTCTGGAGCAAGGGCTTCTTTCTTGCACGGCAGCCTCTCAGTCCATGGCGATGTAAAACACGCTTGACTGTGGAGACTGACACCTGTGTTCCATCAGCTTCCAAATCCTTGCAGACCTGCTTCTTGGTGATTCTTGGTTGACTCTTGACCATCCTGACCAATCTCCTCTCGGCAGCATGTGATAGCTTGCGTTTTCTTCCTGATCGTGGCAGTGACACAACTGTTCCATGCACTTTATACTTGCGTATAATTGTCTGCACAGTTGCTCTTGGGACCTGTAGCTGCTTTGAAATGGCTCCAAGTGACCTCCCTGACTTGTTCAAGTCAATAATTCGCTTTTTCAGATCCACACTGAGTTCCTTTGACTTTCCCATTGTAGCTTTTGTAGCTGAGTCTAATCACTGGGTCAAATGAGCCCTATTTAAATGGGCTCATGAGAAGTCAACAGCTGTAGTCAATCAGAATCACTTACAAGAAGTGAAGAGGCCATGACATGAAGCTAATTTGATTGACACAACTCGCTACATCACCAAAATTGACAAATTTTGTTGCTGTATCTATATTTTTGACCCAGCAGATTTGGTGACATTTTCAGCAGACCCATAATAAATTTATGAAAGAACCAAATTTTATGACTGTTTTTTGTGACAAACATGTATGTGTTCCGATCACTCTATCACAGAATAATAAGAGTTGTAGAACTTATTGAAAACTCAAGACAGCCATAACATTATGTTTTTTTACAAGTGTATGTAAACTTTTGACCACAACTGTATATGCAGTCTTTGAAAAGCAAATGTTTAACATTTGCACTCGGAGCTGCAGGAGACAAGCAAAAAATGACTAACAATGAAGCTAAAAGCAGAAAATGTACCTTTTAAAACATTTCAGATTCATAGAAATACACGTCTAATTTAGACTGCTTTAGAGAAGCATACCCAGCCACCACAAACCTTAACAAAGTCTATATTGGATGTACTGCATGACTGAGAAAATTGAGCTCTAAATCAGATCTGGGCAAAATGTTTTCTCAACATGCCTTAAAATCAGTAACTGCTGATTGCCCAATAGTCCTGCACAAATAGAAGCTATTTGTTTTTTGACATTTCAAGATTTTAATCAACAAAAGGATGTACAAAATCTTCTTGCCTTCATTACAAAAACCTCCCTTTTATTTTAGGAGATACAATCCACCAGAATAGAAAGCAAGTAGTGTTGAGTGAAAAATGACGTAGGCTACAAATGAACTGAGACAGATTCAGAGACAAAAGAAAAAAAGGTGTAATGCAACATTCGATGGACAAATGGCAACATCTTGATTATTTGTTGTTTTGCAGGTGGAGCTAACAGGAAGCAGTGTGTTTGACTACGTCCACCCTGGTGACCACGTGGAGATGGCAGAGCAGCTGGGCATGAAGCTTCCTCCGGGGAGAGGCATGTCTCTGTCCCAGGGAGCGGTCAGTGAAGATGGAGCGTCCTCAGCGTCATCATCATCGCACTCTGAGACGCCTGAACCAGGTAGGAGATCTGAGACTTTAAATAACCTCACAAAATATTTTAATAAAAATAAAATGATGATCTATATCGATAATCTATTCACCTATGTTGACATTTTTGTGCTCCCTTTGTCAAAAGATCCAAAGGGGTGAATCAGATCAACTGTTAATTCATGTATGAACAGAGTCGGAGTCTTTTTTTTCTTTTTTTTTTTTTTTTTTTTTGTCAGTAGTCATGATTTCCAACTTCTATAGAGTAAAAGCCAGCCAGGTGCTCAGAGCAGGTGCACCATTAATGGAAGCTACTTTCCTTGATGCAGTCGTCCCAGTTTCAAATTTCAGCCATTCACTGCATGTCTCTCTTCTTTTCTCTGCCCTCCTTCGTATTGAACTTCTACTGAAAACTAATTAGGGCCAGAAAAACTTTTGCAAAAGTCAGTCATTAAGGCCCAGAGGAAACACCAGCCTGTTTTAAACGATTGTAGATATAGAAGATTCAAAACAAGCTTTCCACCTTTTAAGCTCTTCCTTAAATTGTCTTACAAAATGTATCGATTTCTCAATTTTTACTCTTATAATGTAACAAATGTAAAGGAAACAATATACACTGCTCAAAAAAATAAAGGGAACACTCAAATAACACATCCTAGATCTGAATGAATGAAATATTCTCATTGAATACTTTGTTCTGTACAAAGGTGAATGTGCTGACAACAAAATCACACAAAAATCATCAATGGAAATCAAATTTATTAACCAATGGAGGCCTGGATTTGGAACCACACACAAAATTAAAGTGAAATGTTCCCTTTATTTTTTTGAGCAGTATATATATATATATATATATATATATATATATATTTTTTTTTTTTTTTTTTTTTTTTTTTTTGTACAAGAAGACTTAAGAATTGTGCTATGTATCCATTACCTCTGAGCAACACAGCTGATCTATATGTTGTCATGCAGCATCATCCTCCGTGGGGCACATCAACCAGTTTCCAGTCCTTTGCAGGGCAATGCAGAGAACACCTGATAGAGTTTAGATTTGACCTAGAAAATCCAACCCAACCCGGTCCGAGACCATAGACATTGTTTCTGATCCCGATCTGACCCGACTGGTTAACTTTAATTAGAGTATTGAATCTGAAGTAAAGTTGACGTTCTTTTATACTGGTACCATTTAAAATCCTTGCAGACCTCTGACTTTGCTCTACTGGCATAGTAGGGTATTTCCCCCCATTTTTTGTGTTTTTTAAACATTTTCCAGCTCCATTTTGTTGCTTGTTGTAACCACAGGGCGAATCAAACTGCAGATATTATGGGATGTGTGATTGATAGGAATAGAGAACGGTGGTTCTGGTTACAGTTTACTTCACCTTGTTTTCTTTCTTTCATCAGCAGGAAACTACTTCCTCCTCTGTTTAGATTAGAATAAGTTGATTAACAGATTATTCTGTGTTCTCCTTTAGTTTTGTCCAGAAAGGCCGTAACAACTTTGCCATGTGCATCCCACCTCCACACCTGCTTTACTCACTAAACAACTTGAGTGGTGCCGCTGTGGTGGATTTACTTTTTCATTTCTACAGCATCTGCCCTTAATCTAACTTTGAAAAAGTTCTCCAATGCTTGCTTTCTAATATCTCCTTATTCAATGCTGTATTTTGTAATGCAACACTTTTATTGTTCTAGAGTGGAAGGGCTCACAATTCTCCATGGAATTCTTTGTCCTGTCTCTTCCATTCCTTCATTTATCTATCCCCTCATCTTCCACTGCACCACATGTTCAAGACTTTTTACCTTCCAAATGCTTTTCATTGTGCCCTCACTCTGTCTCTCATGCTGATGATAATTTAAGCATTAGGGGGAAATCCATTTATAAATTAAACAAAATGACTTGATATCCATCAAGTCCCTTAGTTCATCAGCCTGTTCAAACAAGGAGTTGAAGATTGGCTTTGCGGCGACCAGGGTCTTCGGAGACGGCACAGTAATTAGATCTGCCGCGGATTTATTCTGGGCTGATTGGGGCTGGTGATGGGTGTGTGTGCGTGTGTATGTGTGTGTATCTGTGTGGGTGGAAGATTTTTAAATTAATTGGAGTCTATTGGAGGTCCACATTTTAGGGTTTTTTGTTCTTTTTTTCCCTTTGACTGTGCAAACCTCTAACAAAGCCTCCCCATGCACTAAACTAAAGATAGATAGTGAGGCTAAGGGGACATCTATGTGGTCATCAGTGTCAATTTGTCTGAGAGAAAATGAAAGCAAAGACTTTTTTTCACTTTGGATTTGCCCTAAAGGTGGAAAAACATTTAAAAAAAAAAACTGAAGAAGCAAAAGAAGAAAAGGGTTTAGTTTGGATATCTCAGTGATTACTAACATTGACTTGACCAAAGGAAGGAGAAAGACAGAAGTCGCCAGGAGAAACATGTTTGCTCTCCATTGTTAATTTGTCTAGAGTCAGTAAAGAAGAGAGGCAGGGGATGGAGCGACATGTTCCAATGAGCATGAGTGTTTAGCAATGTTAATTTGTCTGCATGAAAAGGCAGGGAAGGGAGAAAGAGGTCTCAGGCAGACATGCAGGAATGTGAAAGAGTGATCCCTAATGACACTCTGACCAGTCAGAGGAAGAAAGGCAATTAGGATTCATGTGTGTGGTATTTAATGCAAATCTGCATTGAGGGCATGGAGCCAGCTGAGTGAATAAATCTGTGCTGCTTGTAACTAGCAGTAGATCTGTTGCAAACTGACAACTCAACCACACATTCAACCTGAAAAGATAACTTCAAATATCGGAAGTTGTGTCAACAACAAGGAAAAAGCACACTGGTTTTCCCTTAGTTGATTGATATCATGCCTTTCCAAAACATAAAGGTACAAATTATGTTACTTGGATATTTAGAGAGGACATACTAGGAAGTTGTGGCTATTGTTCAGTTGCAAGGTAATCTGTCACATTTGCATTTAGCAAAGTCTAATACAAGGACGATCGTTTTCACCTATCCATCCATAACTGCAGGGTCATTGGACTGGGCTGATCAGTGGTGTTCAGACCTGGACAGGTCAATTAAAAGCCTACATGGAATGGACTACTCTACATACAGGTTCACTAAAAGATAACATGGCATTGTCTAGTTATTTGTCATTTCCTAGACTGCTTTTGAAGGTCCAGCACACATTTGTTGGTGAAATTTAGTCCAGCTGATGGGTCTCCTCATGACTACATCATGCACGTACATAATACTGCCAAAAACACTGAGAGGATTGGTTCCAACATAAACCAATCCTGTGGTTTGGCCTTACTCTAATCTAAACCATTTTTTCAATAATCTAACACGTTACTATTTCCAATCCTGTAATCAGATTAAAGTTAGTCCTCCAACTCATCCAGCTACAATTGTCACTGACTTGGTAAAAAAATTGTTTCCCTCTTGTGTTTCAGGTAGTTACATCTGGTCCATGTGAGAAGCCAGTCACATGGAGAGATGTGTGTTTTCTAGCTGGAAATACGGGTAATATTTAGAGTTTCTGTCGCTAAAGATGAATATCAAGGTTCGTTGTTCTTTCTGTACTGGAGACAAAGTGTTATTGTTACACCCTTGAAAATAGGGAAGACAGAAAAACGAGAGTGATTTTTTTATCCAGCAATTTAACGCAATGAGGACAGAGCATGAAAACCCCCTGGTGGAGGACAATCAATCACAGAATAGGTTTACTAGCTGATTGCTGATTAACTGTCAATTGTAACTCTTTTTTTTTCCTCTCAACTCTTACAGTATGAAAATAACTTATCGTCACCTTCCTAAAATAATGGTCTAAGTCATTTTTTGCCTAACGTGAAATATATCTATATTTTTAATCTTTTTTCTTCTTTTTTTTTTTTTTTGCCAAAATAACTTTTGGCTAAAGAAACTGACATAGACCATTATTTTAGGAAGGTGATGTTATAACAACTGCAAAGAATCTTTTAGTACTGCTATGGGGGTATATACCGGATGTAGTAGAGGAAATGCAGTCCCTAAACAATCCTGACTCGCCCTACTTGTCATTTTTATATAGAGGCTGCTGAACAAAGTACTTATCTAACTTAATTTCTTTTAAAATAAAGTAATCTGTAAAGTAGCTAACTTAATCAGAAATCAAATTCATCTAACTATTATCACTATCCTCTGTCCTACTGCTAAAACCCAACTCCAGTCTGAGCACTGCCCCCAATAACAGGGAAAACACGTCACTGTGATAACTTGGTGACTCCAACTGAAGCAACAGCGGTAAACTGATTTGATAACTGCATAGTCAGCCTTTTCATGTTTCTATGCTGATCACTTGGAGCACAATAAGCTCAGAGAACACCCAGAATTAGTCCAACAGAAAGAAAATGTCACAAACACTATTTAGTTATCAGTGCAGAGCGAAAAAAGTGAAAAGTCATAGATGAAGAGTAGAAACACTAAGGCCACATAAAGACAGTATGAATAAGAATTGGATTGATTGAGAGTCTATGCTTCCTATGATGCTTTATGTATCATAGATGCTTAGTCGAAACAGAATCCACACTGTCCATTGAATGAATCTCTTAATAATTCATCCACATGCAGGACTGAACAACAGAATATTCTAGTCAAAGTTTTTTCAACATTAATCTTATGTTACGATTCTTGGGTGTATCGGTTTGAGGGGTTTTTTATGGGTTATTTATAATTCATAGTTTTTGCATTATTAGTTATTTTTGGCTGTTCTGTTTTTATAAGTGAAGTCATTGTCAAGGCTGATCTGTCAGGTAAGGTCTGTCAAGGCCAGTCAAGTTTGCTTTGTGCAGTAATGCACAGACATAGTGATATAGGAAACAGCCGTTACCAAACTTTTCTCACTTTTTTAGGGTCATAAAAATAGTCAAAAGCAACTTTGAGTCAACCTCATCCCCCAAACTCACATTATAATCCCCCTTCCACATCGTATTATAACAGGCATCATGCAGCCTGGCATGATGCCTGCATGCCTGCATGTAAAGGTCCTGGCAACCACCAAACTGGCAGCATGCTTTCCACCTCTGCATCCAACACTTTGCATCCAAATGCAAAGTGTTCACATGTCAGACCTGTGAAGCTCTACATGAACTCTTTTTCAGCTAATCTGAATCCAACGTAAAGCTTGGAGATATTCATTGCACTGACTGTATAATTGTACTAAGGGAACCAGGTTGGAATTCACTGACCTCCTTAGAACAACCCATCTTTTTCATAAATGTTTGAAGAAGCAATCTGCAATGTGGAGTGGCTGAATCATATACACTAGTGGGCATAGACATTATTGGAAGACCTGAATTGAAAAGTCTGGAGGCCGTGTCTCAGTACTTTTGGTAATACTGTGTATTATTTCACTAACTCTCTGTCTGCTACACTAAGTTCATTCAAGTCTTTAGATCTGCAACCAAATATTAAACAGTTTCAACTTTAAATCTGAGCCACTTTTCTGAAGCATTTCACTTGTTCTAGTCGTCCATGTCCCAATAATTACATAAGACCTGAGTTCATCTTTACACTGGTTGATCTTCAAATCCCTTTAATATAACAAAGCTTGACTTTTTTATTACTTAGTCTATAAATTATGGCCTATTGCTATTGTAAGGCCCCTGGCATCAGTCTGATTTAACTTATTTGGCAGGTTGTACCAAATTGCTACTTTGCACCCGCTAACCTTCTACATCTCTTGCTCTGTGTTTTTATGAATTGATCTGTAAAAGACTTTTCATATTTCCTGCCTTAGTATTGAAGAAGCATTTCCTAAAAACCATACTTACATTTTACCTCATTTTTAGTTAGCAAAAAACTGTTTATTCCCATTAAACTGTCCTAGCCTTTCTCTTACCATTCATCTTTTTTAACAGAAAGAAATTATTCTTTCCATCTAAAGAAATTAAATTATTCTTATAATTTAACAATAATATTTTTTTTGTTATTCTTTAAGAATAATTTCTTTCCTATAGATGAAAATAAATTAATGTCAGAAATCAGTTGACATCTAAACAAGTCAAATGTGGGTTATTGTTATGTAAGTGTCACCTGTCAGTTTAAACCCCAGGTTATCAGCCAGGCTTGTCTCTCAGGCTGATCTGTTGTAATATGACAGAAAGCTGGCCCCATCATTTTAATTATAGTCACACTCATAAAGTGCTAAAATTGAAGTTAAAACATGAGATGACCTTGGAGGAAAGAACCTGCTTTGAAGCTTGACGCCTCTTGCCAACACACTCTTGCAGTTAAAGAGACTCATCTTTAAAAGCACATGACGCAATTTGACTAATATCCGTCAAACTGAGGCTGAGAGCAGTGATGTCTCCAACTGTTCTCGAGAATGAGTGGTTGAAAATGATTACTCATAAGGGTAATTCAGAGTCAAGCTAAAGGGAAGAAAGACTTCTTGTATCTCTTCACTTGTTTTCTCTCTACTTAAAAAAATTCCATATTATCAGATCAGTGTCTGGTAGATGCTTAGAATGTATCTGTTGTCCTCTGCCTGTCGACTTTGAATATGGACACTTGAGGTGAATTGTAATATTCATGATAAAATAACGGAGTGATGACTAGTTGTGCTTAATAAAGGAAATATATAAGTTGGAAAGTCAAGTTTTTTTTAAGGCTGAATAAAATTGAAGTCTTGAGCTTTACATAATAATGTTATTCTGTCATCAGAAACAGACCTGGAGTGGTGCTTTGATCCTTTCATGCATGTTTGAGAAATCCTTGAATCTCCCATGGCTACCATTCAGGGCTGCCTAAACGCTTGCTCTCACAAAGCTCCTCCTTGGAACTTCTGCCTCACAGAGCAGCCCTCACTTACCCGACCCCCCGACTCCCTCACTCAGCTCCTACAGACTAGCAGAAGCAATTAACAAACACCTGATGGTTGAGTCTGCTGAGTTTCTGAGTCCAATGCTCCTAAGAATGGTTGTAAATGGGATGAGGAGCATTGTTGTGATGACGTCCTGATGGCAGTGTCGGTAACAGTAGGAGTTACTGACACCCCGTCTAGTGTTGGTGTTCTTAAAGAGACGGAAGCCAATTTGAAAGTGCCAAATTTCCAAGTTAGATTTGATAAGTACAGCATTTTCATAACAACTGAGGGCCACATAGTTACTTAATTTCACTGTAAAATGGCACTATGTGCCTGGAAAATACATGTGTTAAATTTGTATGTTCTAATTCTTCCCCAGAAACCAGGGACTGTGAGCGTACACATTGCATGCATACTTGCAGCTGGAACTATCCCTCTTGTTATCCAAGAAAATCACAATAGTGTGTAAAAAGCAGCAGTGTTGTTTTAAGATGTGTAAGCTCTAGATTTTGCATGTTGTCCAGCCAGATCTGAGTATCCTGGTTTGGTCAGTTTGTTGCCTCCTTAGTAGCTTGTCATGCGGCTCATAACACATTTGACCTTCCATCTATTGATGAAGATAATCCTAATCTTCATTACAACCCACAACAAAGAAAACAAAATCTGCACTACAGCCAAAATTCAAAAAAATTGAAAACACAAAATGTCATAAACATAATACACAATTTTACAGCATCAGTGTTATCTGCTTACCCTGTTTCAGGTTAAATCACACCTGTGATTTAGAGTTGAAGGACAATGCAGAATCAGCTGTGGGTTCACCATTTTATAATTTTACCAAGAAACACAAAAACAATAAAAGAAAAAAACAGTTTCAAAGTCCTTCCAGGAATGACGTTATATCTGACCTCAAAAAAACCACCATAAGTTCCCTGTTATTAGCCCTCGGCGGTCTAATTGTCCGCAGCATTGCCTTATTTCAACATCACAAGTCTTTGATTATTGTTGCTAATTACACTATTAGCACAATGGAGGGGAATAATTCATCATAATCACTCACATTTATCATAATTATCCAAGTTTACAAGAACCTACTTTTAATGTCATTTAGAGCAACCATCAGCTGCTGTTGCTGCTGCCCAAGGACAAACTAAGTGAGGCTGTGTGTGTGTGTGTGTGTGTGTGTGTGTGTGTGCGTGTGTGTGTGTGTGTGTGTGTGTGTGTGTGTGTGTGTGTGTGTGCGTGTGTGCGTGTGTGTGTGTGTGTGTGTGTGTGTGCGTGTACTGTTTGTGTGTGTGTCCAAGTGTGTTGGTATTAGATTGTGAAAGAAGTTTAAATTTGCTTTGAATATGTGCCTTGGATTGCAAACATGACAAAAGTCAAATATTTGATATTGTTTTAATTTAGTCTGGTATGTAGACGTTCATATTGTAAAGCATATTTTTTATGCCCAAATTCTACTCTAATTGAGTAATGAATAATTTCAGTAGCTTTACAGCTGTAGTTCCCAGATAGCATTAAGAAAACATCTCAAATGCTTTAAACTGTACAAATATAATGAAACAAACGAGAACCTGCTTTAATATAAGAACCAAGTACAGCATATTCAATTAGTGTTAGGGCCACTAAAAAGTGTCAGCAAAAAAATGTGTTTTATTTGATACATTTAGAGTTTTAAATGTTTCAGTTTACAAATTTTAAGTTAATTTATTTCTGTCAGCAATAATATTTTGAGTTACAATTTTATGTTTAATACCAATATTATTCCTTTAGGTTTTATTTAAGATGGGTGATTCAGTCTTACCTTTCATGTTTTATGGTCACAGATTTTACTGGCTGATGGTTTAGGGATTTCTCTGTGAGGGAATTTGTGTGCCTGCGTGGATTAAAACTAAAATTAAAATGGTAAACTAAATATCATAAGTTTGCCAAAAAGTAGCTTTTAGTAATTAACTGTTTTTATATTAGGTTTTGCATTTTGTGGTGTGCAGGAAACAATGTCCTGAAATATTTATTGAAGTTCTAAACATTTGTCCTGGTCTCAGAAGGTCTTGGTCTTGATGTCAGAAGACTCCATCCCCTGTGCTCAACTCCAGGCCTCCACAGCCAGTGTCCTGTTTGTTTTATATGAGTCCCTGCTCCAACACAGCTGATCAAATGAGTTACCTCATCAATATGTCACGACTCTCTGCAGGAGCACACCATGAATCATTTATCTGACACAGGTGTTTTGAACTAGTGAAAATTTTGAAACATAATTAACAGCTACTCTGGAAAGAATTGTACCAACAATCTGCATGATATTAAAAATGCTGGTTTGTTTTACTGCATAAATCTGAAAAGCTCATAAAAATGATAATTATCACTCCATACACATGTACTGTCTACCTAGGATGAGAGTTGTAATGTGTGTGTTACCACTGTTGGAGGAAAATGGTATCAAATAGTAAGGTATGGTTTTCATTAATTTGTAACTGATTATTTAAGTCAAAACAATAACATTATATCTGATATAAAGTTGATACAAAATCAATGAAAAGGTGGAGCTCCAGCAGATTTCACTTCACCAATTCAGACTTCCTGTTTATGCCTTTAGAAACAAGACAAGAGTGAAAAAGTAGTTCTCAAGTTTAAAATTATTTAAAATCACAGAAAGTTTGAAGTATTTACTGTGTTGAATATTACTGTAGTATGTGTCCCAAAAGACATGCTAGCCACACACAGACCTGAAGTTTGATTTGTTCATCATCTGATGACTCTCTGTTATTTATCAGTCCTCATTTTAGTTCTCATGTTTAAATTACAGAGGTTGTAGTTTTTATTAATCCTCACTCATTTCAGTCACACCAATAAATAATAACCATTACCATGTACTGATCAGACTGAACAGCCTGTAGTCCACACAGTGAAACTATGTGCTTCAGAAATCTGAAAATCACTTTGTACACATGGAGAGTTAGCTATGTTTCCAGCTTTGATATAGATTTTTCTTAAAGATTAAATTCAAAAGGTTAATCTTTTGTTTTTGACCTGTTAAATAATTTATCTACACCAAATCTTCTCAACTACACACATACTGAGAGAATTAGTCATAATTCTGAAAGTGCTGGAAGTAATTAAATTTGTATCATGAATGTTTTTTCAGAAAAGCAATGAAACCACTCGAGCCAAACAAAGAACTTCTCAGAAGTAGATGATTAATGCTAAAACAAAATTATCCGTTTGGTTAAGTTCTATTAAACCATCCAGCACTCTAACTGCAATCTGGAGTACACAATGGCCAATCAAAAGCCATTATTATTAGGGTTTTCTAATTAGGCTTCTTAACGAGGACGGGGCTGTTTACAATGGAAGCTGGAGCTGTTCAGATAACGACAGCAGAGGACAGGACAGCACCGCATGGCAAATAAAGCTCGGCTCACTGCTATCTGTCTGTCACCGCAGCGATAACACAGGAACTCTTCAAGGTCCAAGACTGAAATTTTTAATTTGAGCAGAAGTTTGAGGCGTGTTCATGTGTGTCTTCTCATTTCCAGATCAGTCTCAGACCTCAGTGTTGACAGTGTGTTGCATGTAAAGTGAGCAGTAAATGTTTAGGACTTAAAAATAATACAGAAGGCAAACATGGAAAAACTGCAACTGGGAAGAATAGATCTTACTAGTTATCATTTAAACATTTACAGATTTTTTTTATCTGCTTGCTGGAGCAGCACCTTCTGTTCACAGAATTGGTGCATGACCTGCAAACGCCTGCAGGCCTCAACATTATTATGCAAACCTCCACAGAGAAAAACTACATGTGAAATGGGAATTTAAAATTGTTTTCGATATTTTATCAACTTTAACTAAAAATCTTACATCTTAAGCCAAGTTAATGGAAATATTTTTTTTTCTATAATTGCAGAACTTTTTACTGGTTTATTTATTTACTATTATGTTATATTAGTCTGATTTTTTGTTTTTAGAATTCTTTGTAAAAAAAAAATTTAAACTTTTGGGCTTTCTGAGAGTGGGTGAAGTTATAAAACATAAATGCAAAACATAATTTTAAACAAGACTTATTATGGCTGGGACTTTAAAGCATTAATTTTCGTCAATTAGTTACATCAATTTTCACTTTAAGGATTTTAACACTAATCACATTTTCTTTTTTTTTTTTTACATACAAAAGCACTAAGTGGAACTTTTGTATTGTGTTTCTGGTAACCTGTAAATATGATGCACTAGCGTCTTTCATGGCAAACTCCATCCATGAAAGCCAAAGCAGCTTCTCTCGGCCCACTGGGGTTTCATTTCTGCTTCAAAAACTGATCTGACGCAACGCTGGAAAAGACTGTTGTTGTGTTCAAGTTGTGTTGAAGGTATTAGCCTATCAGTGAAGCTATTCAAGCCTGAAATAGCATCTCATTGCTAAACATGTAGCAGCAGCACAGACGTCCCACACATTAATGTCAGTGTCCATAGTCCACATTTCTGAAGAAGTTCAACAAATGATCAGAGCTTCATGAAACTCTGGAAAGATGAAAGGACACAATAACACTTTGCTCCAATCTGAAGTTTGAAGAACCTGAGTAACCTGATTATATCTACTTGCTCAGTAATTTAGCAGCAAATGGGGTTTTGAATTGAAAATATTTATTTTGTCGATATATAGATTTCTGTTAAAATGCCATGAATTATCATTAATTATTTACCGATCCTGCAGTTAACTTGATTCAGATTTTTTAACCGAGGCTAAGACTACATAAATATGCTTCCAGAACAGCTAGATATTCCCATAGCTCTTAGTCAAACATCTAAGATTGTAATATTTGTCAGTAAACAATTAGAAAACAACTGGTTTTTAACACAATATTTCAGCAAACCAGTCACCAGTCAAGGTCACCAGATCCTGAAAAAAGCTTCATGTCCTGCTGATATTCCCTTAACCACTGGAATCTGACCTCCATTAAACCTGTAGATCTAGTTATCATGTTACACAATATGTGTGCATCTGTTCCATCTGATCAACAATAAGTCATAGTTGGTGCTCATCAGAAGCTGCTGCAGCTCCTCACAGACGTGTTTGTAAAACCAGTTAGCAGCTCAATGAACACGGCTGCCGCCTCTATTCCTCCTCACGCCTTACTCTGATTATGGATGCTAAGCTGTTCAGTTCATCCATCTGTCTTTCTATATTCTGCAGCCAAGTGCTCTCCCCACTCTGTGATCCTCAACTTCTTAGTTGTTTTTCTTTCTCCACATGCTGTTTCGCTCCTCGTGCTTCTTCTGCCTTCTTCACATGTTCTGTTGGATTTATCAAGGTACAGCTAACAGGAACAGAGGAATTAGATGAAAAAGAATGAAAGAGATGAAATGCTGACAAAAGGTCTCAGAAACAAAGGAGAGCAGAACACAAGCAGTGGAGATGAAAAATAAAATTATTCCAGAATGTGACATAAAAACAGTGATGTCCAGTGAGCCAAAAACCACCAAAATAATGAATACAATTTGCTAAAATTAAATGTATTCATGGATGTGTTGTATTTTAATCAATGACTAAGTAGAAATTCAGTCATTTTATGGCTAAAATAATTGAAATTAATTATTTTGTTCTTCTTACTAATCTCATTCAACCTTCCATATTAAAAAGAAAAATCAAGTATGAACTGATTTGCCATCAAGATCATAAAAATACTATAATATATATTTTCACTCCATTCAACCACAGTGGTATTTATTGATTTTACTTGATCATAGCAGCCAAGCTTCATACACAATGACTGGATTAGGGCTAAGAACCTGCTAGCCGTTTTAATTTTACCATTGTAGAGTCACCAAGTTAGTTAAATTTGGATCCAAACTTAAATTATTTCCCAAACAAATGTCCTGCAGTACCTTACACTTACAATATATACATGCATGAGCTGATAATAGACAAACATTTGGAAACCATCATGGCAATTCAGAATAACATCTGACTAAACCAACGTCTTCAGCTACAATCAAATCAGAATATTCTGATTTGGTAATGTTTATCAAATCAGATAGCAAACATCATTAGATTCTGATTAGTTTAGATGGCTAATCAGAATTAGTCATCTAGATATAGCTAAAAGTAGAATTTAACCATTATTAAATTTTTATAAACTACTATGGTTGACTTTTCTTATATTTATAGCTAATATTTGATACTATCCTAAGTATTTTTATAGCTGTAATGTATGCTATAATAGAATGTAAATCATTAGCTGGCCATCATCGTACAGCAGGTAACTTTCATAAAGTTCTCGCATGGTGTATTTTTGAAATTATGCCTGTCAACCACTTTATTAAATATTCCTTTTAAATATTCATGCTGACATAAATATCAATCCAGCCAATTATTTAACAATAACTTCATTCACTTAGTTCAAATTAAATATCAGTGGTCAAAAATTGGGCAGAAGTGACTTTTAGCATGTCATGGTTGGTGGTGCCAGACATTCAGACCCTGAGTGTTTCTAGAAACTGTTAATCCTCTTTGATTCAAACTCCCAATTAGTGCTGGATATCAATTCGGATTTCCAAATCGATTCGATTCACACAAACCCAATTCGATTCAATTCACGATTCAGTTTGATTCATATGCAGCAAAGATTGCTAAAATCAAGGTTGCATTTTCCTCAGGTTTTAGTTGGTTTTTCAATTAAAATAACTGTTTGCTCTCTTCCCTCTTTGTTTTCAGTCTTACTGGAACTTTTCCTTAGTCACGTCTCTGTCTCGGCCAGTATTTATGCAGGGTGCCTATAAAAACAGCTGCTTATCATTTTTCCGCTAGAAATTTGTGTCATTTTAACCTTTAACCTTTCTGAAAACAAACATGGGTTGCCAATTTAATTATCCAACTCATAGGAAACAAGCGTTCTTTAACATACCCTCTATCTCCCTCTTGTCTTTTTCCCTTCACTCTCTTTCTATCATCTCTTTCTGGTTTACTGAGTACTTAAACAGTCCACTTGCTTCATTCTTTGTACTCTTATCTACTTATTTTAATATTATTATGATATTTTATATCAATGGGTGAAGTTGTAGGGCTTGAGAGTCAGTATCATTCTCAAGTGGATAAACTGAAGTATCTTGGTGTCTTGTTTATATGTGATGATAGGAAGGAACAGAAGATGGACAGACAGATTAGGACTTCATCTGCAGTAATGCGGGCACTACACCCATCTTTTGTGATACAGAAAGAGCCGAGCCACAAAGCAAAGCTCAGGAGTTACCAGTCCATCTACGTTCTGAGACTCACCCACAGTCATGAGACATGGATCAGGACTGAAAGAATGAGTTCCTGGATAAAAGTGGCCAAGAGGAGCTTCCTCTAGAGGAGAACTGGACTCTGCTTTAGAGTTAGGGGTTGTTGCTGGGGAGATGAATGCATGGGGTTGCCTCCTTGATCCCATATAGTGGGAGCTAGAAGATTTTCATAGGGTGGCCAGGATGTGAGTATTGCTCACTCAGGTGTGGCCAGCAACTGATCTTCACCAGTTCAGAGCACAACATCCAAATTTTACAAATAATTGACTAAAGATAGAAAATATTTTCCTGAAGTGAATAAGCTATATTGTTACATTTGTGTTGTTTTGTAGTGAAGCTGTAGAGGTGGCCAGTGGCCTTGGCTCCACCTCATGACCACTCCCATGATGTGATCTTGGATTAGTGGAAGACAGCAGGTGCAGTTGTCTCAGAACTGCATTAAATAAAGGAAAGAGGGACCAAATCTGAAATGAAATGTGTGTGTACAAGCTGCCCCATCACAGAGTAGTGCCCCCATTGTCCCTGCTGTTCAATAACTTGAGAAACGTCCTGGAGTCCCATTACACCAAGTCTAGGAAGGGGGAGGCAGTTCAGCCGCAGGAAGATGTTGGATGAAAAGAAAGAAAAGTTAGACAAAGGCAGGATCACGATGTCTCCAGACTATTAGAGCTCTGTTTGATTTGAGCTCATTGTCTTGATAAGACTGTCAATGTAAGTGTCTTTTTTTCATCAGTGCAGCAAAGCAGGGGCAAGAATGAGGATAGAGGAGCATCCAGAGATTAATGGAGCGAAAAGACAGGAAGAAAGACAAAGGTGAAGAGGAAGTGGGTTGGGGAAGACAAGGGATTTTAGCTTCTTTACATTTAGTTCCCATGCTTTTGCAATGTGGGAAAAGGCTTTGAAGAAATCTACCTTAAAACACACACACAGAGAGACACACACTTAGTATGTCTTTCTATCTTCACAAGGACTTTGCATTGACTTCCATTCATTTTTCATTGATTTCTATAGCCTACCCCTTTACCTTCCCTAAACCTAACCATTACCAGTACATACCTAACCTAAACCTGACCTAACCTTATTTCACTACTTAGTCCAAACCTAACCCCTGACCCAAAAACAGCACTTCGTTTCACAGAGCCTGGGCTTTTGGCCAGCTATCTATCCCCACAACTTAGTATGTGTTAGGAAAATTATCTTTACACTGTATCAGATGTAAGGCCACACACACACACACACACACACACACACACACACACACACACACACACACACACACACACACACACACAGAGACACACACACACACACACACACACACACACACACACACACACACAGAGACACACACACACAGACATACATATGCGCCAGAGTTTCCTGTGAAAAAGGAGTATGTGAATGGCTTCATATTCCAGAACATGTCTGACTCCATACCAGTTATGAATGTTTATCCAACCTTTGTCCTGGTTTTAAGATAAGACCTCAAATTGTTTTCATTTTTATTCTTATGATCTCTCCTGTTGTCTTTCTCTCTGAGTTTCTGTCACTGATTGTTTTTTTCTCTGATGTTTTAAAGTTCTCTTACGTTTGCTAACTCTCCCTCTGCCTTCTCCTCTTTCGTCTCCCTCCCTGACTCAATTTGTCAAATTTCTCCTGATAGAAAACACATTCTATTCATAAGGCAGGTCTCACCCAGCAGCCCCCCCCCATCCCCTGACAGTAGCAATTCAATTACAGCCGTAGAGGCGATAGGGAGAGAGAGGCAGCAATGTGACAGTTACAGAGTGTTTACATAAACAAACTTTCACTCACAATCCAAGCTTTGTGGGGCAAGAATGACTTGAGCACAGCTTTATATGCGAGCTGGGGGATTTGTGTGTGTGCGTGTGTGTGTTTGTGTGCTTCATATTTTGGTTATTTTAGATCAGATCCTTTTCACTGGACTCCCGGTAAATTTGAAAGTAGGGGAGCTGCAGTGGTCAAACACCTCTCCCTTTCCACTCACTAAAACTTTTGAATTATGACTAAGAAAAGGACAACAGGAGAAAGGAGAAGGATTTTAACAAATAACAGTGATTGAAATGTTCATTGATGGTCCACTGCAATACTGAGTGTATTAAAAGGAAACTGCAGTTTTCTTTTAATACGCAGTGAGAGATACACGGTGATCCCCTCACTGTTCTCAGTTCTCACAGTGTTACCTATTCACAGAGTTTTTTGTTGACCGTATCTGAAATATCTGGGGGGGAAGCAGCTTGGGTGGCTGAAATACCTAGACGCAATGCATTGTGACATGTTATGGACTGGTGTTTACAAAGCAGCCATCTAAGAAGGCCTAGGCACTGATTGACTGTACCTCCAAGAGTGGAGATGAGGAAAACCAAGGATATTAGTAAATATCATTACATAGCAGTTTCCAGTTTTTTTCATATATATATATATATATATATATATATATATATATATATATATATATATATATATATATATATATATATATATATATAAAAAAATTGTTGGAAAATGTTGTTTCTGGCCAGTAACAAGCAAGCACTTAAACACACAAGAGTTATGTCTGGAAATGGTGATGGAATTACCCTCCAAAATTTATTTCTATTTTCTATCAATACAATTGAAAAGACTGTTGGAAAGTGTGCATTTCCCCCTCTAGTTGATTGCTTTTGTTATCTAGAGTTATTTGATAATATATGTATATACAGTATATTTATATTTACAGTGTTGAACACTATTTTCTGAACCTGGACATGAGTGTGTGCGCCAACAACACAGTTGTGGAAATTACCCCATATCTTACTGTTTACCTTTGACACATCAGTAGTCTAGATTAAACCTTGCTGCCAAACATAACTGCTTTTTAAACTGTTATTACTGATTTTGATTTTGCTGGCTGGTTCTTTACACTGATTATCATTGATTGCTTATGAAAATTAAACATGTTCTGTAACCTTCCACATTTACAATATGTTGAATACATACCTTGTATTGCATAGTGAACAATTAGTTGGCACCATTAAGGCCCAGAAGTGATCTCTAAAGGAAATGGAGACATAACAATGGGAAAGTGTGAGGATGAAAGGATGAAGGTATGTAATGGTTTTGTTTGTGCCCTTCAGGATTCTCAGTGTTTGTTCTCTCTTCTTCCATTTGCTTTGGGCCACTGAAATTTACTAAATGACTCATTAATGCGCTACATGTGTCTGCCTTATCTGCTGTATTATAGTCCTCTTGTCAAGCCAATTATATTTGTGTTTTCCCCACTCTGCCTTAGTGTGTAGGAGCCGCGTTGCACTGCAGTGGTGATGGCAGCCGGTGGAGGAGGTTGTGGTGACCTTGCTATTGGTGGCTTTTGTATCGCACTGCTGCTCCTCCATCACGTTAGCTCGTTAGCTAGTTATCAGTCTGACTCAATGGGCTCCCTGAACCAAGCAGCATTATTAGACTGTCTGACAATGATACGCAGTCCCACTGAGACGTCCCTGCAATCGCATTCACATATGCAAAGAAACCCTCTGCACAGGGTATTGTCCACAGATGAGAGGCGTAGGTGAGTTGTTCTTTTTAATTAATCATTTGTCCTTCAAACGAGGGAAAGTTTCAGTGCCACAGATAATTAAGTCCCAGAGTCGGGCAGTGGTGGAGCCGGCAGCCACCTGCTGCCTTTGTAGCACTAATCTTTGTCTTGTAGGAGCGTTGTCCCCACGGTAACGCAAGCCAGGCAAGCAGAATGAGAAAACACCTCTGAATCCCCACATGATCTTCATCTTCCCTCTTCCACCTCTGTTGTCTTGTTTTTTTTTTAATTCCTCTTGTTTTCCTCTAATTCTTCTCATCCTCTGTCGATTTATACACACCTCATTTTTTTGTCTGCTTCCATCCGTCTGTCCTCATGTCAGACTTCTCTCTTTACCTACATGTAGAAGCGGTTCAGTTGCAGACAAGCAAACTCTCATGTAAGAGTGTGCAAATGATTGAACATGTATGCTAATTTAATTTTCATGAGAAAACACAGTTATTGACAAAAAGACTGAAAAAGGAGAACAGAGACTGCTCCGTTTATGATTTGATTTAATTATTTAATTTGCTGTCATGTTATTTCTTGTCTTTTCAATGCATCTAAATGTGCAGAAATTACATTTTGTGAACCATCAAGTTCTCTCATTCTTAATAGTAGCCAGAAAATGCAAGCAGAAATGTGATATGCAAAGCCTGTGAGCGCACCCTAGTGGTCAAATCATTATTAGGTGAATTACTCAGAAGACAGGGCCATGTCAGCCACTTAAGTCATCTGGTATGCTGAGGAATCATGGGTAACCTCCTTAAGAATAGTTGTAGGGTCGCGGTGATGGCTCATGGGTAAAACACCAAATCCACATCCGGTGGAGACCACCGGCGGAGGGTGAGAAGGGAAGGACAAAGCCTCAATGGACGATGTGCTCAGCGAATGTCTCAGACAATGGGGAACAGAGGACGAGGTGCTTGAGGAACCATCATGGGAGGACAAGCCCCTACATGGGATGTACCACCGACAAATAACTGAAGTGGCTGATATCAGGAAATCCTACCAATGGCTGGAGAAAGCTGGACTCAAGGACAGCACAGAGGCCCTCATCCTGGCCGCACAGGAACAGGCCCTAAACACCAGAGCAATAGAGGCTCAGATCTACCACACCAGACAAGACCCAAGGTGTAGGTTGTGCAAGGAGGCCTCTGAGACAGTCCAGCACATAACAGCAGGGTGCAAGATGCTGGCAGGGAAAGCGTACATGGAACGACATAACCAAGTGGCGAGCATAGTGTACAGGAACATCTGTGCAGAATATGGACTGGAAGCCCCGAGATCGAAGTGGGGAACACCCCCAAAGGTGGTGGAGAATGACCGAGCTAAGATCCTGTGGGACTTCCAGATCCAGACAGACAAGATGGTAATGGTCAACCAACCGGACATTGTGGTGGTGGATAAAGAACAAAGGAAAGCCGTTGTGGTTGATGTAGCAATACCAAGTGACCACAACATCAGGAAAAAGGAGCATGAGAAACTGGAGAAATACCAGGGCCTCAGAGAGGAACTGGAGAAGGCCTGGAAGGTGAAGACCACAGTGGTGCCTGTGGTCATCGGGGCCCTCAGGGCAGTCACCCCCAAACTGGAGCAGTGGCTCAAACAGATCCCAGGAACAACATCAGACATCTCAGTCCATAAATGTGCAGTTCTAGGCACAGCCAAGATACTGGAGGAGAACCTCAAGCTACCAGACCTCTGATAGAGGACCCGAGCTCAGAGGATGAAAGAGAGAGAGACCACCGGCGGAGGGTGAGAAGGGAATTTTTTAATTTTTTTATATATATGTGTGTGTATGTGTACTTAAAGTTTTACACATAGAAAGTGAAGTTAAATACATCATAGTTTGATGGGGACATCGTCCCTCCATCTGATTGTCCCTTACTGTCCTGAAGCACTGACAGCTAACTGGCTGATGGTGTTTAGAAGAGAAGCAGCAGAGGAAACATTGGTGCAGAGAAAGAGTTGTTTCCTCTTCTGGTAAATTTCATAATCTTTATTTTTCTTCCTCATTATAAATATCTCTCATGATGCTTTATTTTTTTCTTACTCTCAATCTTTTAGATTCTGCAGTACATAATAGTACTGCTTTTGTTCGCCTTTCTTCATGTCTCCGTACGCCAGTCCATCTAGTTTATTTATTCAGTTTATTTTTCATGTATTTTCTGTACATGTCAGATTTTCCCATCTTTTCTTCCTTCCCTTCCTCTACTGCCGCTGCCCCTTCCCTCCACCTCTTCCCCTCCTCACTGCCTTTCTCTCTCTATCACCACCCCCTCGCTGTTTCAAGGACATTTATATTATAAAGGATGAATTTGCATATTAATTCATTTCTTTCAATTTTTCAGATTAGACGTTGTCAACATATATCAGTAGTGATCAACCAGTGCATCCACCAGAGACCTGGCTGCGTGTCTGTGTGCTTGCTTGCATGTGTAAAATGTTCTTCATCTATTTATTCAGTGGAACCATGCTGGCTGTTGAGGACAAGCAGCAGACTCACAGATCCTGCATGACTCTGATCTTGGTGATCTGATCTTGTATTTCTACCTGCAGAGATTACATGCTGATGAAGGCATAACGTCTGCAGAGTTTAGGCTGTGGTCTAACAACATGTAGAACTTATTTCTGAGTTTCTTCTCTATGTTTTCAGATGTGTTGTGACATCTTTTTCAGCTTGAATGTAATAAAAGGCATCAAGCTTATATGGTTTAATAGCAGTTGTAGTTATCCAATAAATCTGCCTGACAGAAATGTTATATTTATTTCACAAACATGTTTCTGATGTAACTTGTGGATTTTTGAAACCATGTAAAACATTAACATAGTTCATTACAGTCAAATCACTACTTGTCATTTACACAGTAAAGTAATAAACCACTGTAAAATATCTTTCTCTTTATTATGACCACTGAAAAATTGATCATAACTTTGTTTTTGGAAGAATGAATAAACCTAAAAGTAAATTTCCCAGCATGCACTGTTCATCCTGTTTTCTCTTTTGTATGTTGATCAAATACAGTGGAATAAACTCTTGAAGTGAAATTGAAATAATGGTTCAGAAGACTTCAAGAACCATGATAACATTTAGTTTTCTCATCAAATGCACTTAGACTAAAACCTGAAGAACTGCAACAATCACTGACATCTACTGGTCAAGATAGAGAATTCAGCCTATCAGAAATGCCATCCATCCACCAGCTGGCAGAAAGGAAACAAACATAACCTTTGTTTTTTGTCGTTTTTCTGGGGTTTATTATTCCTTCTCTCAAGTATGTAGTACTACTTTTAGAAGTTAACTCTGATTCTGCATTTTTGAAAAGTGAAAAATTGTACAACACCCTTGTCAGTAGTGGAAATAGAAACAGATAGTGAGGTTTCTACTTTATTGGAATAAGTTGAAATATGTGTCGATAATGTACTCATTTAAACTGCAGATAGATTAAATTGAATGAAATGGACCTGCTTGTTTTACTTGAGGTGGGTTTTTTTTTTAACTAAGGCCCAAACAAATATTAGACCACAAAAAAAGTTCATGGAAACCAAAACCAATCAGAGGCCAGTGAACAGAATGCAACAAAACCTTCACCTTTTTGGATGACAAAGTCTTGAACCAAATTAACATTGTTTGTAATAAAACTTGCAGACACTTGCCTCTGGTTCATAGAAACACTTAAACATTGTCAAACTTAACTTTTGAATTCAAAATATTACTAACTACACAAACAAACTAATTATGTCTTACCTCCAGGAGTCATTTAACTTTATGGGCCGGTCTGTAGGATCCCTCACAAGTGAGAGAGGAGAGAGGCATGTTAATGTTATGTTTGCCCACATCAAAACTACCACTGACTTCAGGACAGGAACCATGTCGGTCAGGCTGTGAGGAACATTAAACCTAAATGCACCAGAGCTGTTAACAGCTGTTGGTTAGCTCATTTCTTTTTGCTTGTCTTTGTGTTGTTCGTTGTGCAGTGGAGTCCAGCAGTCCCAGCCTCCTGTCTCCTGATAACTCTCTGGAACGATCCTTCTTCATCCGGATGAAGTCCACTCTAACAAAGAGAGGTGTGCACATCAAGTCCTCAGGATATAAAGTAAGACAATCAACCCAAACTCTGCTTACAATCATTGAAAGTAGCATGATTTCTTTCTTAAGGTGAACATTAACATTTTTAGACATGTTTGTGAATCTTGTTAGTGAGATTGGAATAAAAGGAAAATCTGCAATTACTTGAGAAAACCCTCTAGAATTACTTCTAACTGCCTATGTTAATAGTTCATACATAATGTATACCTTAAAATGCATTAATGTGAGCAGTGAAAACCACCTCTTAACATATTTGCAGTAGGCAGTTAATTACACAGAATCTAATGACTAGACAGAGAACAGATGTAGAAGGTGGTGTGGCACCGATAGTCGTCCAGTGTGAAACACGTACCGAGAATGGAACATGTAAAGTGTTTCCATGGGAGACTGAAGCCATGCAGGATGAGACTACTACACTATTGCATTTAACTGAATCTCTTTGCAGGAGAAATTACATCTCCTATATAAAGTATGAGGCAGAGAACATATTCAAGCTGAAACCTGTTCATGTTTGTGCCAACATGAACAGGCACCTAAACGCACCAGAGCTGTTAACAGCTGTTAACTAGCTGTGCTTGCTAGTTAACTCTGTTTTTCAGGCCATTTTAAAAACAAGAAGTGTTTAAAATATTCTCTTGAGTTTTGTGGGTTTTTTCAACGTTTTGCTGTCAGATTTACATGGATTCTCCCTCTCCGGTATTTAAAGTAACAAATGTTGGAACCATCCATGTCCACATCCAAAGCTGTCACACCCTCTGACTGTGACCTGCTGTGTTTTCCCTGTCAGGTGATCCACATCACAGGGCGTCTGCGGATCAGGATGGCTCTGACGCACAGCCGCTCGGTGCCTAATCAGATCATGGGAATGGTGGTGGTAGCTCACGCCCTCCCACCACCCACAATTAATGAGGTTCGCATCGACTGCCAAATGTTTGTCACCAGAGTCAACATGGATCTCAAGATCATCTACTGTGAGAACAGGTAGGGGAGAAATAATCTGGCTTCAGGGATTCTTTTGTTTGTGTCAGAGAGTAATATAAAAAATTTGTAATGAACCTGAACAAATGCATCTAACCTTTTCAGTGTTTTCTATATTTATTATAGAAACAAGAGGACAATAAAGGTGTCAGTTTTACCCCTGCAGAATTTTAGCTCTCTTTAACTCCAATAAATTGGATATTCTTTGTCATATTTCATGTTTTTTACTAAGGTGTCTCTCTTCAGCAGCTCCTCTTTAGGAATATGTGTAACTTATTGGTTGTTCTTGTTGGTTTTTACAACAAGAGCCAATGGAGTCATTTTTACTACCACGAGTAAAAAACTGTGGGACACTCAGCTGTCACTCTGCTGGGTTGTAATGCAAACAAATAAAGAAAACTTGACTGATATGGATTTTTTAAGAAGCAACAGGATAGAATAGAAATATCCTTCATTGTCTCACAGCAGGGAAATTCATGTAAGGAGCAAAGTGAAAGGCAAATGAAACTCGCATATTCACACAAAGGTGAATATGCGAGTATGTAATTCTGTAAGAATTAGACTCAGTACAGAAAAGGCAAATTTACTGCACGAGAAAAACAATAACAGCCAATTGAAATGTGCAACTGAGTAGGATACATTTAAAAATATCCTACTCATTTGCATATAAATTTATGCAAAAGAATAGTTGTTTTTTTTTTGGGTTTTTTTTACCCAGAAAAACAGCTGGTCCTCCATCACCTCCATAGATAAGTCCTTATGCAAGTCCTTGTTTCTAAGTAATCACACAATTATGCTTGGAAAATATGCAACAGATTTTATGTGCAGAAAAATCTGCAAAAAAAAAAAAACAAGTGTTGCATGAACAGAATGGGGTCGTTGTTTCTTCCAATTCTGGGAAAGAACTGATTCCTCTTTGTTGCAAAGTATGTACTGACCTTAAGATTTGAATTTGAGAGAAGCTGCTTTGCAAAATGATCTGAAGAGAGTGAGATTACTGATTAAGAGTAAAAAAAATCACAAAGGAAAATGTGTTGGTGACATATTACAGCAGAGCTTCGACCTAAAGTTTTCCTGTCACTTTAATCAGTAAAACTGCCACATATAATTTAAAACCCTGCATAATGCAGCTTGATGCAAACATCTGCTGCATAATTAGGGGTCCAAGAAGGTGGAAGCAAGCGAACACAGCTGCCTTCTATTCATCCATGGACTTGGAACCCTGCTGTAACTGCTGCTTTCTTGATTTTTGTTGTTGTTGTTGTTGTTGTTGTTGTTCAGATTAATGCCTTTAGGCTTATGACCTAAATCTTAACATCAAATACATTACATAAATGTTATTTTACTTGATATGATTAGAATCCTTGTATAATAAGAGATTGTTGCTACACCACAGAAAATGCAAATGCTTCTTACAAAACCTTTGGGTTACACTTAATGATGGACCTGCATATCTTATGTAGAGATGCAGTCAAATAGGCAAAATGAATATTTTTGAAGTTTGTCAAATTAAAAAGCTTTATTGCTAGCTTAAATAGTGAACAAAGTTGGACAACTCTCAGACATAATGACAGACATTGAGATTAAATTCTCATCCCAAACCTGAAGCCTGGTGCTGGGTTTACACAATATGGAAAACATCCAACACCAGGGAACGCTGCGGTGAGGAGTTGTTTATTTTTTAAACATGTTCTTACAATCTGGACTTTACACTAAAAGTATCTTACATATGTTAATGAATAGCTAACGTGAATGTGGTTCATGTGGTTATGTGGTCACCAAAACTATAAATCTGAAATGAACCTAAAACTGAACTTTAATAAAATGAAGATCATGGTGATCAGCCCCATAATACAGTGAGCTGATAGATCAGAACTGGAGAATATCACCCTGCCCCTAAAATATAATGATGTCATTGCAGTATCAGTTTGAAAATATATTTTTTATTTACTTTTTTCAAATGTTGTATAAAAAATGTTTATACTTTCCACAACAATCACTGGACAAATCATTGTTGGCAATACAGACTCCAAATCCCTTCTTTAAATTCATGTTTCTACTGACATTATGACAAAACATCTCTGGTGATGTTAAGTCACTTCACCATCACCAGAGTCTTTGGCTTCCTCTACAGACTCTAGTGGAACTCTGTCTGGATCAGAATCAAATCAGCTATACATGAATCATTTTTGTTTTTAAATGTTCACGACATTCACATTTTAAAAGCACTTTTAACATCAATAAGTGTTGCACAGGTCAGGTTTTCAGGTTTTCTTTCATTAAAATTGGGTCCCAAATTATTCATATTATACATTAATCATAGCCAAAGCAACATATTATCTGAACAGTAAGTCACTCTACATCTTGTGTTGTTCAATGATTGAGTCATATATAATTTTTTGTGCAGAAGTTTGGGGCAATACTTATAAATCAACATTGCTAACAATCACTAATAGTATTGCAAAAAAGAGCCGCCAGAGTAAAACACAACGCTAGTTTTCTTACACACACAAATCCTTTATTTCTTAAGTCTACTTTATTAAAATTGCAGGAAATTGAGAAAAATCAAACTGCACTTCTGTTTGATGTCCGTTATAATCTGTTTCCTAAACATCTTCAGGATTTTATGAAAGGAAGGGGATGCTGTATTTCAAAATACAGCATCCCAACATCTATGAGAAGATTTTGTATCTCTGTAACTGGAGCCAAACAATGGAACAAACTGAATATGGAACTAAAACAATGTCCAAACATCAACCGGTTTAAAAATAAATACAAAGCTATGATACTCACATTGTACAGAGAACCTTAGCTATAAGTCAGGTTATTTACAATCATCATTGCTACTATTTTCTTGTCGTATTAGTTTGTTTGTAATCATCTTGTCTATGTCATATAATTTATTATTGAACAGGCATATTAATATTAGATCATGATTTTAATTACTATATTTTTTATCAATATTGAGTTGTTTGTTCTTGTGTTTGTTTTTAAAACCAGCTTAAAATAAATAAATACAAACAATGCAAATACATCATATTTTGTCTTTTGACAAACTTCCCGATCACTTAAAGATGTAACAATGTCACAGTTTTTAAGCTATCCTAAAAATAATTTGACTGTTTCTGCATCATTGTTTCATGACTATTTCCAAGGATAAAGAAGTTGTCAGCCTTGTTGGAGCTCCGTATTCATGAGGAATATGACCTAATCCCCCCCGGTTTAACAGTGAAATATGTCTCTGATGGTTCTATCGCCTTCCCTCTGTCCAGATAAAGCAGATAGCCATCAGGATCTTGTGCCGGAGCTAACGCCTTGACTGCAAAGATTCATATCAGGCAAAATAAAAAAGAAAAAAGAAATACCTCCTTCATGTTTTATAATAAAAAGAGCAGGAAAATGATGGTAGACAGATTGCTTTTTTGTGGGTGGAAAAGTGGATACAATGCAGCAGATGATGATATTCACTGTGGAGCGACAGAAATCGCCGCTGTGTTAAAGAGACAAGCGTTGGTTCCATTACAGCTCAATTTTGAGGATAAGTTTCTATGAGAATGAAAAAATGGAAGGATGCTTTTCTCCAAAGAACAAAATGGGCTGTTATCTGGCGTACAGACATTAGACGCCCTCAACCATCCTCGATCTGACTAAAACGGGAAATTGTCTGCTCCATTCTGTGGTATTTTTGTTCACGTTAATCTTTTTAATGCTGATGAGTGTTAGCCATACCCGAACCTGACTGACTAGTTTCTTGTCCCTAAGTCATAAAGCATTTGTTTTAAATGGGAAACGTGTTTCTTGTGAGACTAGTTGGATCACATTCTTGGTGCTGTTAAGCTTTAAAACATTTCTAAAATAGATTTTAGGTTTTTGTAACCAAGAAACCTACAAGAGTTGTAAATGTGAAACAGAAGAACCAAATAATTTCATCCTGACACATTTTGTTGAAAAAAAATTTAGCATTTGAATCAATCACTGATCCCATCTGAGCAGTTATTTTAATACAGATAAACAGGCCAGGAACATTTACATGACACATTATCTATGATAAATATATTTCTGAGGTGGTTGATTCTTTATAATTATTTTAAAACTGTCAAAAGGTGAGATAAAAGAATATGATCAAGTTCTGGACGAGACAGTGAAAGACATTAGTGTGTTTTTGTGGACTCCAAATCCATTGGATCCTCTTTATGTATACGTCATAGTTATCAGGGTCAGTCCAGTCCCTCCTGCCCACATCCACTATAACACGTTTCAAATACAACAAAACAGTTTATGCTCAGTTGATGTTTGCTTTGCTTCACAACAGGCTGAATTAATAAGTAGATGCATTACTGTTACAGACAAGTTGCATGTAAAACGACAAGGACACTAAAATGTCCTGACTGGTTAATAACAAAGAGATTCAGTTTCAGTTCAGCTGGTTAATAACATGCCGCCTCAAGGTACTTTCCAAAGAAGCATCACTTCAGTCTATTCACACACATTCCAATTGATCCCAGTTATCAGTGCAGTCCAGTTCTGTTCCCTCCTCCCTGCTTGGCGCTGGGCGGTCTTCCTGCCAGGGGTTGGTTGGGGCCCCTGGCCGCCAGGGGAACCGGCTCCGGGGCGTGGCCTGTGTGGCAGTGTGGCTGGGTCAGGGGGGCGTGGCACCCTACATTTCACCCGATGCCTCTTTGGCCTGAGGTCTGCTGCTGCTGTGCTGCTCTGATGACCAACCTCTGTCTGGGATAAATTGACCCTCGGCTGGCGCCCTGTGTTACCAGCCTGTCCTGCTGCAGCCTTCCAGAGCCTAGTCCAGGGATGGGCAATCCTGGTGCTGGAGGGCCAGTGTCCTGCAACTCTTAGATGTCTCCCTGGTCCAACACACTTGAAATCAACAGCTGAATCACCTCCTCAGTGCAGTCAAGTTCTCTAGAGTCCTGCTAACGACCTCATTATTTGACTCAGGTGTGTTGAAGTAGAGACACATCTAAAAGTTGCAGAAGACCGGCCCTCCAGGCCTGGAGTTGCCCACCCCTGGCCTAGTCCAACCACCTTTTGCTGCTTTCTACGTTTTTGCAACTGTGCACCTCGACACAAACACACTTATACAGACAGTACACAAATGTGGACGGATGCAGGTCAAACAAACACAGGTATTACTACAGCAATGTGGCCTGCCTGCTCTGACTGCAGTCTTGGTTCAGTCTTGGTTCAGTCAAGTCAGTCACTGAATTAAAATTCAATCTTGAGGTATTTTTTGTTGTAAAGCAAATATTCTCTGACAACCAGCTCGGTTATGTAGTGTGGCTGAAATGCGACAAGATGACGTAGCGTAACCAGCCAGTGAAAAGCATGTTCCTGATTTTTTTTTTCATTTTAATACAGTTCTGTGTTACTTGCTGCACTGTCCTTTTCTACACACTTCATTTTGAGAGTAGCATGAAGGATTACATACATGTGTTATCTTTGACTGCATGACTTTTATTTTTGGGGGATCTCTAAATTAAAACCAGACTAAATGCAGGAAACTGCTTTGGCATTATGAGATGTGAAAGATTCTTATCAGTTCTTTAATAGTCACACTATTCTTTAATGTTCACACAAAAGTTGGCATAACATTTTGGCATATGCTCAACCAAAGGGAATGAACAAGAACACAAAAAATATATTAAAATTTTTCATAAATTTAAATATGATTTATTTTGGAGAGAGGAAGTCTTTCATTTTGAAGAATGCTTAACAGGATCTAGTTTTGTCTTTTGCCACTATCGAGCCTTCTGTTGATTTCGGTTGCTTGGTTACGAACAGCCGTTGCCGTTGTTCAGCAAGTGTACTGTTAAAAAAATCTGAACAGAAACTGTTCAGCAAATACGTCTGAGCCTCGTTATAATCTCCCTTTAGCCATTTCCCGAATCAGAAGCTACAATCGGAAGCCAACTTGAGCTTCAATCCAGACAGTCAGGAACGCCGCTACAGCTAGAGGACCGGACTGACGTTTCCTTCTGTGCAGTCCTGTTCAGGTTAGGATCCTGCTCAGAGTACGCATGCTATTAATGGTTTTAACCACAGTGCAAAGCAGCATCCCTATCTCTACATGTTGTAGACCAAACATGAAAGGAAACCTGACCAATTCATGTTAGCCACTGTACTAGCCTAGCATAATACCGCCACTTCCTGGACATAAAATTATCATGTTTTAACAAGATACATAACACGTTTTAACGAGATACGCATCACGTTTTAACGAGATAACTATTGTTAAGGAAGAATTTCCTAAAATAGGTAACTTTGAAAAAAGTTTGGCTCTCTCTTCCTTTAGATCCCAGGTCCTCTCGGCGGGCCACGTGTAGGCACAAGGAAACAACAATGCGTGTTGACATCACAGAATTGCAGAATTTAATCCAATATAAGACAATGCATAAACTTAGAAGTAAGACAATGCACAAACTTACACCAGAAACTGCAGAACAACGGAGACATACATTCATTTACCTGACATAAATGGAAAGAAAGAAAGAAAGAAAAGCAAAGACGTGCAAAGACATCTTTGGAGAATTGCAAGAGCAAATCTGATTTGTTACTTCTGTGTAGAAAGTTTTATCCTCTTGTATTTAATTTATTCAAATAAGGCGTAACTTTGCTCCTCCAACCAGGAGCTATCTCTGACCCTCTCTCAAGCCAGAAACCCCTGCCGTGTTTACGGCCTTTCACAGATGAGTGTGAAAAGCTACAACTTCCACTGTATTGTTTTCCCACAGACAAAAGGCAGTTCAAATGATCCTAGCAAACCATCTGCTGTAACTACAGTTAAATTAAGGTCAATAGGCCAGAATAAGTCACTGATTTAAAACCACAATTTAGGCCATTTGAATCAAGACATGTTAAGTTTTAAAACTAGCTTATTTTAAATTTATTTTCTCAACACTATCACATTATAACAAGATACTATCACGTTTTAACGAGATAACTATCACATTATAACAAGATACTATCACATTATAACAAGATACTATCACGTTTTAACGAGATAACTATCACATTATAACAAGATACTATCACGTTTTAACGAGATAACTATCACATTATAACAAGATACTATCACCTTTTAACGAGATAACTATCACATTATAACAAGATACTATCACGTTTTAACGAGATAACTATCACATTATAACAAGATACTATCACATTATAACAAGATACTATCACGTTTTAACGAGATAACTATCACATTATAACAAGATACTATCACGTTTTAACGAGATAACTATCACATTATAACAAGATACTATCACGTTTTAACGAGATAACTATCACATTATAACAAGATACTATCACGTTTTAACGAGATAACTATCACATTATAACAAGATACTATCACGTTTTAACGAGATAACTATCACATTATAACAAGATACTATCACGTTTTAACGAGATAACTATCACGTTTTAACAAGATACT
The DNA here is from genome assembly GCF_051168715.1 of Poecilia mexicana. Classification (NCBI taxonomy): domain Eukaryota; kingdom Metazoa; phylum Chordata; class Actinopteri; order Cyprinodontiformes; family Poeciliidae; genus Poecilia; species Poecilia mexicana. The sequence continues at coordinate 1,514,408 of NW_028263391.1, forward strand.
ATCACATTATAACAAGATACTATCACGTTTTAACGAGATACTATCACGTTTTAACGAGATAACTATCACATTATAACAAGATACTATTACGTTTTAACGAGATAACTATCACATTATAACAAGATACTATCACGTTTTAACGAGATAACTATCACGTTTTAACAAGATACTATCACATTATAACAAGATACTATCACATTATAACAAGATACTATCACGTTTTAACGAGATACTATCACGTTTTAACGAGATAACTATCACATTATAACAAGATACTATCACGTTTTAACGAGATAACTATCACGTTTTAACAAGATACTATCACATTATAACAAGATACTATCACATTATAACAAGATACTATCACGTTTTAACAAGATAACTATCACATTATAACAAGATACTATCACGTTTTAACGAGATAACTATCACATTATAACAAGATACTATCACGTTTTAACGAGATAACTATCACATTATAACAAGATACTATCACGTTTTAACGAGATAACTATCACATTATAAGAAGATACTATCACGTTTTAACGAGATAACTATCACATTATAACAAGATACTATCACGTTTTAACGAGATAACTATCACGTTTTAACAAGATACTATCACATTATAACAAGATACTATCACGTTTTAACGAGATACTATCACGTTTTAACGAGATACGCATCACGTTTTAACGAGATAACTATCACATTATAACAAGATACTATCACGTTTTAACGAGATAACTATCACATTATAACAAGATACTATCACATGATAACAAGATACTATCACGTTTTAACAAGATACTATCACGTTTTAACGAGATAACTATCACATTATAACAAGATACTATCACGTTTTAACGAGATAACTATCACATTATAACAAGATACTATCACGTTTTAACAAGATAACTATCACATTATAACAAGATACTATCACGTTTTAACGAGATAACTATCACATTATAACAAGATACTATCACGTTTTAACGAGATAACTATCACGTTTTAACAAGATACTATCACGTTTTGACGAGATAACTATCACGTTTTAACAAGATACTATCACGTTTTAACGAGATACTATCACGTTTTAACGAGATACGCATCACGTTTTAACGAGATAACTATCACATTATAACAAGATACTATCACATTATAACAAGATACTATCACATTATAACAAGATACTATCACGTTTTAACGAGATAACTATCACATTATAACAAGATACTATCACGTTTTAACGAGATAACTATCACATTATAACAAGATACTATCACATTTTAACGAGATAACTATCACATTATAACAAGATACTATCACGTTTTAACGAGATAACTATCACATTATAACAAGATACTATCACGTTTTAACGAGATAACTATCACATTATAACAAGATACTATCACGTTTTAACGAGATAACTATCACGTTTTAACAAGATACTATCACATTATAACAAGATACTATCACGTTTTAACGAGATACTATCACGTTTTAACGAGATACGCATCACGTTTTAACGAGATAACTATCACATTATAACAAGATACTATCACGTTTTAACGAGATACTATCACGTTTTAACGAGATAACTATCACATTATAACAAGATACTATCACGTTTTAACGAGATAACTATCACATTATAACAAGATACTATCACGTTTTAACGAGATAACTATCACATTATAACAAGATACTATCACGTTTTAACGAGATAACTATCACATTATAACAAGATACTATCACGTTTTAACGAGATAACTATCACGTTTTAACAAGATACTATCACATTATAACAAGATACTATCACGTTTTAACGAGATAACTATCACATTATAACAAGATACTATCACGTTTTAACGAGATAACTATCACGTTTTAACAAGATACTATCACGTTTTGACGAGATAACTATCACGTTTTAACAAGATACTATCACGTTTTAACGAGATACTATCACGTTTTAACGAGATACGCATCACGTTTTAACGAGATAACTATCACATTATAACAAGATACTATCACATTATAACAAGATACTATCACATTATAACAAGATACTATCACGTTTTAACGAGATAACTATCACATTATAACAAGATACTATCACGTTTTAACGAGATAACTATCACATTATAACAAGATACTATCACGTTTTAACGAGATAACTATCACATTATAACAAGATACTATCACGTTTTAACGAGATAACTATCACATTATAACAAGATACTATCACGTTTTAACGAGATAACTATCACGTTTTAACAAGATACTATCACATTATAACAAGATACTATCACGTTTTAACGAGATACTATCACGTTTTAACGAGATACGCATCACGTTTTAACGAGATAACTATCACATTATAACAAGATACTATCACGTTTTAACGAGATACTATCACGTTTTAACGAGATAACTATCACATTATAACAAGATACTATCACGTTTTAACGAGATAACTATCACATTATAACAAGATACTATCACGTTTTAACGAGATAACTATCACATTATAACAAGATACTATCACGTTTTAACGAGATAACTATCACATTATAACAAGATACTATCACGTTTTAACGAGATAACTATCACATTATAACAAGATACTATCACGTTTTAACGAGATAACTATCACGTTTTAACAAGATACTATCACATTATAACAAGATACTATCACGTTTTAACGAGATAACTATCACATTATAACAAGATACTATCACGTTTTAACGAGATAACTATCACGTTTTAACAAGATACTATCACGTTTTGACGAGATAACTATCACGTTTTAACAAGATACTATCACGTTTTAACGAGATACTATCACGTTTTAACGAGATACGCATCACGTTTTAACGAGATAACTATCACATTATAACAAGATACTATCACATTATAACAAGATACTATCACATTATAACAAGATACTATCACGTTTTAACGAGATAACTATCACATTATAACAAGATACTATCACGTTTTAACGAGATAACTATCACATTATAACAAGATACTATCACGTTTTAACGAGATAACTATCACATTATAACAAGATACTATCACGTTTTAACGAGATAACTATCACATTATAACAAGATACTATCACGTTTTAACGAGATAACTATCACATTATAACAAGATACTATCACGTTTTAACGAGATAACTATCACATTATAACAAGATACTATCACGTTTTAACGAGATAACTATCACGTTTTAACAAGATACTATCACATTATAACAAGATACTATCACGTTTTAACGAGATACTATCACGTTTTAACGAGATAACTATCACATTATAACAAGATACTATTACGTTTTAACGAGATAACTATCACATTATAACAAGATACTATCACGTTTTAACGAGATAACTATCACGTTTTAACAAGATACTATCACATTATAACAAGATACTATCACATTATAACAAGATACTATCACGTTTTAACGAGATACTATCACGTTTTAACGAGATACGCATCACGTTTTAACGAGATAACTATCACATTATAACAAGATACTATCACGTTTTAACGAGATACTATCACGTTTTAACGAGATAACTATCACATTATAACAAGATACTATCACGTTTTAACGAGATAACTATCACATTATAACAAGATACTATCACGTTTTAACGAGATAACTATCACATTATAACAAGATACTATCACGTTTTAACGAGATAACTATCACATTATAACAAGATACTATCACGTTTTAACGAGATAACTATCACGTTTTAACAAGATACTATCACATTATAACAAGATACTATCACGTTTTAACGAGATACTATCACGTTTTAACGAGATACGCATCACGTTTTAACGAGATAACTATCACATTATAACAAGATACTATCACGTTTTAACGAGATACTATCACGTTTTAACGAGATAACTATCACATTATAACAAGACACTATCACGTTTTAACGAGATAACTATCACATTATAACAAGATACTATCACGTTTTAACGAGATAACTATCACGTTTTAACAAGATACTATCACATTATAACAAGATACTATCACGTTTTAACGAGATACTATCACGTTTTAACGAGATAACTATCACATTATAACAAGATACTATTACGTTTTAACGAGATAACTATCACATTATAACAAGATACTATCACGTTTTAACGAGATAACTATCACGTTTTAACAAGATACTATCACATTATAACAAGATACTATCACATTATAACAAGATACTATCACGTTTTAACGAGATACTATCACGTTTTAACGAGATAACTATCACATTATAACAAGATACTATCACGTTTTAACGAGATAACTATCACGTTTTAACAAGATACTATCACATTATAACAAGATACTATCACATTATAACAAGATACTATCACGTTTTAACGAGATAACTATCACATTATAACAAGATACTATCACGTTTTAACGAGATAACTATCACATTATAACAAGATACTATCACGTTTTAACGAGATAACTATCACATTATAACAAGATACTATCACGTTTTAACGAGATAACTATCACATTATAACAAGATACTATCACGTTTTAACGAGATAACTATCACATTATAACAAGATACTATCACGTTTTAACGAGATAACTATCACGTTTTAACAAGATACTATCACATTATAACAAGATACTATCACGTTTTAACGAGATACTATCACGTTTTAACGAGATACGCATCACGTTTTAACGAGATAACTATCACATTATAACAAGATACTATCACGTTTTAACGAGATAACTATCACATTATAACAAGATACTATCACATGATAACAAGATACTATCACGTTTTAACAAGATACTATCACGTTTTAACGAGATAACTATCACATTATAACAAGATACTATCACATTATAACAAGATACTATCACATTATAACAAGATACTATCACGTTTTAACGAGATAACTATCACATTATAACAAGATACTATCACGTTTTAACGAGATAACTATCACATTATAACAAGATACTATCACGTTTTAACGAGATAACTATCACATTATAACAAGATACTATCACGTTTTAACGAGATAACTATCACATTATAACAAGATACTATCACGTTTTAACGAGATAACTATCACGTTTTAACAAGATACTATCACATTATAACAAGATACTATCACGTTTTAACGAGATACTATCACGTTTTAACGAGATAACTATCACATTATAACAAGATACTATCACGTTTTAACGAGATAACTATCACATTATAACAAGATACTATCACGTTTTAACGAGATAACTATCACGTTTTAACAAGATACTATCACGTTTTAACAAGATACTATCACATTATAACAAGATACTATCACATTATAACAAGATACTATCACGTTTTAACGAGATACTATCACGTTTTAACGAGATAACTATCACATTATAACAAGATACTATCACGTTTTAACGAGATAACTATCACGTTTTAACAAGATACTATCACATTATAACAAGATACTATCACATTATAACAAGATACTATCACGTTTTAACGAGATAACTATCACATTATAACAAGATACTATCACGTTTTAACGAGATAACTATCACATTATAACAAGATACTATCACGTTTTAACGAGATAACTATCACATTATAACAAGATACTATCACGTTTTAACGAGATACTATCACGTTTTAACGAGATACTATCACGTTTTAACGAGATACGCATCACGTTTTAACGAGATAACTATCACATTATAACGAGATAACTATCACATTATAACAAGATACTATCACATTATAACAAGATACGTATCACGTTATAACGTGATAGCGCTCGAAAAAATTTTTTCCTGCGTGACAGCAATGCGCTTCCGTATGTTTCAACCATCCACATAAAATCTGGATTTTTAACATACTTATCTTGCTCATAGTCAAAATGTTTGATATGTGGTCCTGTTCACTAATCGTTGGGGAGACAATCTTTAAACTGAACAACCTTTTGGGACACATTAGTAAAAAATGTCCTCGTTAACTTGGGGCTTCGGTGCTTTTTACTTTGGTGTTTTTGTGAAACTAGAAATCAACAATGAAAACTGCATACATGTTTCTGTGTCTGTGAGGGTCTGACCTGTAGGTCTTCTTCCTCTTTTCATTTTGCTACTTATTTACTTTGTTTCAGAATCAGTGATTACATGGATCTGACCCCCGTGGACATTGTAGGAAAGAGGTGCTACCAGTTCATTCATGCGGAAGACGTAGAGGGGATCAGACAGAGTCACCTGGACTGTGAGTACTTTCACCACTTCTGTCCCACCGCAGCCATAAAAACATCTGTCTTTATCATGGCTTTAGCTGTTTTTGGGTAATTCATTTTCACACATTTCTCAAAAAAACAGGTTTGAGTCTTGGCAACTGAATCAGCTTATAAATCAATATTAATTGTTTTACTGACGGTAAATAATGAGCGAATTGTAGCCAAAAGGTATCTCCAAAACAAAAAACAAACAGCTACCTAGCCTGCAAAGCTAGCTAGCAAGGCACCACCAGAGAACCGAACGCCGTACGCCCTCTCAGAGGAAAAGCACAAGCTGCCAAGCCAAAGAGGCACCTTTTCACCCAGCCACACCGTCTTCCACCGTGCAGACCAAGCCCAGGGTCTGCATGGGCCGGTGCCCTATGGAATTCAGTTCAAAGGGAGGAAGAGCACATTACCACTCCATTTAGTGAACGAGCCCCAGCAATGTCAAAAGGGCAAAAGGGAAAGTACACTTCGGTCCTTGCGGGCCGCTATACTGCAATTCTTAGATGCCTCCCTGGTTCAACACACTTCAAATAAACATTTTAATCACCTCCTCAGTGCAGTGAAGTGCTCCAGAGTCCTGCTAATGACCTCATTATTTGACCCTGTGTGTTGAATCGGAGATACGTCTAAAAGTTTTAGGACACCGGCCCTGGAGATTGGAGCTGGCCACCCCTGCCTTAGCCAGCCCAAAGCATGCCCAGGACCCATACACCACCTGACAGCCAACTTTTTAAATGAGGAAGCTAAAGTTTGAGCAATAGACTTGTCCATCCATCCATCCATCCATTTTCTGTACACCCTTGTCCCTTAGTGGGGTCGGGATGGTTGCTGGTGCCTATCTCCAGCTAACGTTCCAGGTGAGAGGCGGGGTCCAATAGACTTATTTGAACATCAAATAAACCCTTATGATTAAATCAAACATCACTTTAGACATGCATAGAACCAAAGACCTCTGTAACAGAACAAGGCTTAGGAACTGAACGGAGCATTCAGATGGTGTTGGCCACACTTCTAAATATCAAATGAACATTAACAGCTGCCTCGCTTCGCTCAACACTGCTCTTCCCAGTGGAGGATGATTGTTTACAGTCAGGCAATTTTCATCAAGACATACGTCACGGAAAAACATTAGCAATGGGGTAAGATTTAAAACTTCAAGAGTCTACCAGGCCTCCAGGAAGCAATTGTTCTCGATAGGTGAGGGTCCAGACCCTCTAAAACAGGGGTCCCCAAACTACGGCCCGCGGGCCGGATCCGGCCCGCCACGTCATTTGGTCCGGCCCCCTGAACAATGCCGGATCCGGCCCGCCTCCTCATACCAGAGAGCATTCAGTGTTTTTTTTTCATATATTGTATTTTCCGGTTTATATGTGGATTTTTCTTCAACCACCAGGGGGCTTTTGAGCAGAAGTGAAACTAACTTTCCCTCAATGGAATATATACTAGTCAGTCCCAGTCACCGTGTCACTCACGGTTTTTTCCATTTGCATTCTGGGTAAAAATCTATCTAAAAGCGCGAATGTGTCGTAGCGCTCTTCCCCCCCCCCCCCCCCTCCGCTCGAGAGTTTCAAAGACAGAACAGCCTCCTCCTCCTCCCTCCCCCCCCCCGTCGACAAGAATTTTCTAAGGTTTCTTTCTACAAAACCTGAACCTGAGACCGGCCCCCGACTAGAGAAAGGAACAGCTATGTGGCCCTCGCAGGAAAAAGTTTGGGGACCCCTGCTCTAAAAGAAGCAAGGGGGCTGGATTTTACCAGAGATAGGGCTAGGGCTAAGCTACAGCAATATAAAACCTCAAAAAGAATTGTACAGGGACTGGACTGAAAGGTTTGAGAAGAGCTTGTTTTTGTTTAGAACACCTGCTCAGCCAGAAAAATAAACTCATATCCACAGCAGTCAGCTTAAAGAATAATGACACAAAATATTTTAGATCTTACGGTCAGAAGGCCCAGCTCCAGTTCTATGTACATTGATGGTAAAAGGACTGCTTGAAGCAACTGAAAAGAAGTTCAAGCACTCATGGTGTAACAGTGGCTGAGGGAGATTCCTGTAACTGGTGGGTTGCCAGTTTGGACCCCTGCTCTGTCCATCATAGTCACTATGCTGCTGTGTACCTGGACAGGACGCTTCACCTGCATTCCATGCCATGGTGATCATACGGCCTGGTGGCACCAACTGGGTAGCAGCTGAGGCTGGAATGTATATAAATGTCCTCGGACTTGATATAACTGCATACATGTACAAGGCCATTTACCATTTACATGGTTAACAGCCATTTTAACACCTTAAAACACTCGGATGCATGTCTAAGAGTTGATGAGGACACCTCTGCCATCATAGCAGTTATGGTGTTTTAAATATGCTCTTTCCCTCTGAAAGTTACCAGACAGAACATTCTGATAAACCTCTGCTTCGAACCTTCAGCAGTAGCTTTATGTTTCGCTCCACAGTGAGTGTAAATTTTCTTTGTACTGCCTGGTGGAGGAATATAATTGCAGCCGTGTTTCCACTTTTGAAAGTTTAAGGCCTCTTACAGACTGTGCTCCTCTCTCGTATCTTTACTAAGTTTTCTCTCAGCTGCAGCTCTGCAATCTTATTACTGCTGTCAGTAGGCACAATGCACCCAGTGACACGGACACACATGTGCAAGCTGTGGTTTTGCTGGGCCTTTTAGAGTCTGTCTGGATGATTTGCAGCGCTGTGTTTGTTGCAGCAGTCAGATCTTTACAGTGGCAGTAAAAGCTGAGGAGGCATTCAGCGCACCGCAACGTTTCACGGTTCGTCTGATGCAGTCAGGATGTTTAGGCAGAACGCCAAATAATAACAAGCACACAGCAAGGACAACTGGCCTGATGGTAGTCAAATGTTGACAGCAGCTGTCAGATTCTCTCATATGCTAGCCCCTGTATCTGATTATTGTGACACAGAGAAAGCATTCCTTCTTGTCTTCAAGGGATAGTTCAGGTCTTTTGAAGTCGGGTCGTGTGAGGAACATGAAGTGTTTCTTAAAGGTGTTTTTAGAAGCTGTGCGCTCTGCTGTAGCGTCCAGACAAGCTTTCAAAATATTCTCCAGGTTTTGTTATTTATTGCACAATTAAAACATCTGCAAAGATTTAAAATGCTATTGTGTTGAGTTGTCACAATACATGTCAAAGAAATATAGTTATTGTGTAAAGTTGATTTTGAATTATTATTTGTGTTTTGGTTAGAAATCTTTGCAATCCGAAGAGCAATTTGTCCTCTCACTCCAACAAAGTAAAACTTATTTACAGCTCCTAATGTTGCATGACATTTTGAAAAAGAGCCACTTATTACTTTTAATAATTATCTATTGTAGGTTTTTTCTCTGTCATTTTTAAAGAACCATCATTTTATTTCTTTGTTTAGGTTTTTAAATAAAGAGAAACATGAAGATAGATATGTGTTCTTTGTTAGGACTTGTGGAAAACGATGTAAAAAAAACAAACTTGAGCTAAAAATATTTACTGAATAATTGAATGTATTTACTCAATGAAAAACTCCTACAACCTGAATTTGTTTTGCCTGTTTAAAAACGCATTCAGTAGTTTTTAGAAGTTTTATCCAGTTATCAAAGGTGCAAAGAGAAACATTACTAAAATTGTGTGTGTGTGTGTGTGTGTGTGCGTGTGTGTGCGTGTGCATGTGTGTGTGTGTGGTTGCTTGTGCTGTGTATCTGGATGCAGCAAGACATTAATTGTACATTTCTGAAAGTTCTGTATAATGAGATAATTCAGGTAGGTGGTGGACCTTCCCTGTGCTCGGGCAAAAGACCAGCTGTCTATAGAGACACAGTTCGACCTTTGACCCCGATAAAGCCTCTCACTGCTGTCGGCTGCTGCCCACCCAGTAACTCTAGGACAGCATCTGTAAGAGAAGAGTTTAAAGAACAAAAGAACAAACAGCTGCCTCCTCCCAGGCCACATTCTCTTCTGTACGTGCAGCAAGATGAGCACCAACGATGTGACAAGTAAGACGAAGGAAGCTTTACTGCCTGGCTTCTTCATCATGGTCTGGGACCTGTTAGAAATGGAACAATGAAGCTTTGAGTTGTGCCGGGCCGGCTTCATTCTTGACTGAGGAGAGTCAAGGTCAGAATTTTTCATCAATGACATGTTAACCCTGGTGAAACCAGCAACATAACCGTCCACTGTTTGACCACTCTCTGTGGCCTCCTGATCACTAAATGTCACTAAAAACACAAAGACTAGTGGAAACAAAAGTTTGAAAGAGCAGATGTTGGTAAGTTAAACATCATGGCTGTCCTTTGTGAACTCTATTTCACCACATGGAGCGACGTTCCCACCACATTCCCACCACGTTCCCACCACATTCCCACTTCATCAAGCCCTTAGCTCTGCTGTCAGCTTTTTGTTTTTAGTAGTGATGCACAATATATCGGAACCAACACTATCGGCCGATATGAGTCTATTTTTAACATATCAGTATCAGCCTGATAAATAAAACTAGGTCAATATTTATTTCCATATTCAGTCCTAAAATGTCGGTATATTAAAATCTGGTTTCTTTCAAACTAATAATAATTTTTAACTGACAACCTGATGACGATCCAGCAGTCTGAACCTCAAATACCGATACATTTCCTTCCTGGGTTTTGGATTTTGAGCGAGGGTGTATGATATATATCCAGCACAAAGAAACTGACATGCTGAAACTTTTCTGTCTTTTTTTTTTACCAAAGTTTTTAAGCTCCAAACATTCTGAGTGGTAATCAGGTAAGAACTTTACACTGGCCTTGAAAGGTCAGACAGAATGAGGTGGGTTAGATTAGAATGTGTAAAACACACACAAAAAGGTGTGCAGTCGTGAGGCAGATGATTCCTCACTGCGGTGAGGACGGGAGGTCAGGAAGGCGAGCCGGCTGCCAGCAGTTTAAACGACTTGGTTTTAGAGGAGCATATTCTAATAAAGCACCTTCAGTCACCCCGGCTGCTCGTTTTATTCAGCTTCTTTCAAAATTCATTTCTTTGTGAAAAGCAGGCTTTGAGAAACGGGGGTTGCAGGAAGGGGTCTATGTCTCTTCTTTTTTCCCTTTAACCAAGCCCAACCGGTGGAGTGTTGGTGATGTTGCTGTGAAAGATGACTTTTTGTTCCGGGACCATTTGATTTGGTGATTTATTAGCATGCCAGCGATTCTCTAGAGCAGGGGTCCCCAAACTTTTTCCTGCGAGGGCCACATAGCTGTTCCTTTCTCTGGTTGGAGGCCGGTCTTAGTTTTTGGAGAAAGAAACCTTAGAAAATTCTTGTCGGGGGGCGGGGGGGAGGCTGTTCTGTCTTTGAAACTGTCGAGCGGGGCGGGATGACACATTCGCGCTTTCAGATAGATTTTTTCCCAGAATGCAAATGGAAAAAACCGTGAGTGAAACGGTGACTGGGACTGACTAGTATATATTCCATTGAGGGAAAGTTAGTTTCACATCTGCTCAAGCCCCCTGGTGGTTGAAGAAAAATCCACATATAAACCAGAAAATACAATATATGAAAAAAAAACACTGAATCCTCTCTGGCATGAGGAGGCGGGCCAGATCTGGCATTGCTCAGGGGGCCGGACCAAATGACGTGGCGGGCCGGATCCGGCCCGTGGGCCGTAGCTTGGGGACCCCTGCTCTAGACCCTGGTTCTAAAGCAGATAACAACTAAACCTTTTCAGCAGACCTTTTGAACCCATCTGCCTAACTTGATAATGACAGATATGGTTTCTGGGGAAGGTATCACTTTTATATCTCCTTTGTCCTTTTTCTTTTTAAACTCTCATAAAGACCCAAGCCAGGTTTTCTGACCCACTTAGATCAGCATGATTAGTAATAATTATGAAGATTCCTCCAGCAGGAGGAGAAATTCCATATTTTTTGTGAGGTACCATAAGAGATATCTTGACATTCATGTACAGCTCTGAATGACAGACCCTTCACTCACTGCATTGTTGCACTCATGATGGCCCCACTGATAACGTCTATTACCTTAGAAATGAAATATTTTCATTCCCTCTGCTGGTCTGTTTGTGAACCAGATTGTGTCCAACAGTAACCATCGTCTCTGGGTGCTTCATTATTAAAAATGGTAATAGAATAGTTGTGTGGTGCAGCGATTAGAGTGGGCCCCACGTGCACAGAGGCCACAGACATCAGCGCCGCCGTCCTGAGTTCGAGTCCCGTCCTCAGTGCCTTGTGGCTCTTGCCTTCCCCGTTTTCTCTGCCCCTTTCCTGTTTTATTACTTTCAAATAAAGGCCACAGGAGCCGAAAAAAACTTCTTAAAAAATGGCTGTAGAAAGTAATTGCACACCTGTTAATGTAAACAAAAGAATAATAATGGATAGGGAGACCTCTCACTCATTGACCACCGGAGATAGGCACAAGCACCTCTTGCAACCCCAGTAGGGAGGGAGGGAGGGAGAGAATGGATGGATGGATGGATGGATGGATGGATGGATGGATGGATGGATGGATGGATGGATGGATGGATGGATGGATGGATGGATGGATGGATGGATGGATGGATGGATGGAATAATATTTTATTTTAATGCACTATATGTGTAAACCTCAAACTGCTGTGGAATTACAATGAAAACATGAACTGATGTAAAGACCATAAAAACTCACTGAACACATAAACACTGTGTTGGAACATCTTTCAGTTGAATTCCACCATTCAGTTATCTGTGGTCAGCTTCTCCTGGAATCTAACACTCTGACTTCAAAGTTGTCAGAATGTCGCAGGTTGTCAGGATATCCACTGGTGACACTATAGATTTTGCATTGAACTTGGGCTAACCCAGTATTTTGATTTGCTTCCTTTGCTGATTTGGACCTAAAAAAGTTCAAGTTTGGTTCCTTCAGATGATGACACTTTCTTCCTCGATATTTTAGTGACTTGGCTTGCATTCACACCAGCGCTGTTCACTCAATTTTAATCAGTTTTACAGCACAAGGCATTATAGGTAAATACAACAAGAACAAATGTGCGATTCTAGAGCTAGAGGGAGAAATGACTTGTGGTCTTTTATCAGTGACAAAAGAGAAATCCACTAGAATCTAATGGCACTCCATTTTTATTCACATTTCACGTAGAAGGAAGTTGAAAGCTTCTGTCTTCTTCAGTTGTTTTTGTGTAGTTTCATTCTAAGGTGTAGCGCCCCCACATATCAAAACTACAAGATGTAATTCTCACTGAAGGTGTAAAAAGTTTTGACATGATCATTAATGGTCTCATTTATAGCCGTCACCAAACCTGGCATTTTAACAGAGGTATGTAGACTTACTGTTAATCGCCTGTATTTTTGTTGTGTGTATCAGTCCAACCTATTAACAGACTTTTTAAGGCAATCCAGATTGCGTTCGGGCATTATTGAAGAAAAGCTGCATGAGGTTGAGACTTGAGGACATATTAATATTTTCAGAGCAGTCTGATGATGTTTGATCTGCCTGATCTCACAGCAAAACATAAAGCACCAATCACTAAACTCCACAAGTATTCTAGAAAAAAGCAGTTATCGTGGATGAGTAGATGGAGAGTTTATGCCAGTATGCTGGTAAAAAAAAAAAAAAAAGACATACAGCATTACTTTTTGTGGGATTTATTTGAACGTCTATTTTTGTTTTTTTCATTGCTGCAGGAGTTAGAGAGTTAGAGAATCAATCAACGTGCATTTTGGAGGGATAGGGTGTTCTCTGAACAGGGATCTAAATTTTAAAAGGCTTCTTTTTAAGTGTAGCACACAGGATGATCCCTTTCTGTGAGAAGGTGTCACTCGCTAAGTCTCTATCATTACCTGCTGACAAGCCGGTCTTAGCTTGGGTCAGATCTCAAAGTCAGTCTGTCCTAGTTTCCACTCCAAGAACAGAGAAACATAAAAAGAAGATATAGAAGGTGAACTGCAGTTTTCACAAGGAAATGAAAGGTAAAGGAAGGAGAGATTTGTCAGCAGAACAAAGGGAGCGGGTGAAAGAAAGGCAGAGAAATGGGAACTTTAGATTCACAGGCAGGAAAAGAAAAGAGGGTAAAATCCCTGTCTTCTCAAGGACAGATGAAAAAATGAACAGTTTTGTTGGGGTGAAAAAGGGAAGATATGCACATAGAAAAAAATAGATTGTTATACTTCCAGGAAGTAAAAAAGATTATGCAACAGCTTTTTCTAAACAGTAAAAATGAGTCAGACTGGAGATGATGAATTTTCTTAGTTAATGGTAATGCAAATTAATAATAATGAGCAACAACATGGAAACTAAAGGCTATCAGTTGACTGAGCAGATTCTGCAAAGGTTTAGTGTAATTATTAAAGTTAATAAAATTTAAAAATTGTTAATGAAATGCAAAGTGATTAGAAGAAAAGACAAAAAAGGAGACCATACCAAGAATTAGAGATGCAAAAAAGTTTTTTGATTTATTTTCATCTTTTGGTAAAAACCGAGATCAATTTCAACAATAGAGTAAATGTCGCAAAATACCACAGACAGGATGTGAGAGAGAAAAGCTGGAAAAAAAAGAAGAAATAAACAAAAAAGTGAAAACTCTGTGGATTTAAGCCTGCAGGCGTTTCAGCAGAGCTCGTCTCTCAGGACCAACACTGCCTTTAATGAATCCTCACCGACACACACTCAAAAAGGCATATTTTATCCTCTTCGATAAAACACACACACTTGTTGTAAAACAGACACACACACACACACACACACACAGAAAACCTTTTAGAACACTAGGATAACAGAAGAAGACTGGCTCTGTGGATGAGGCTGGATGAAGGGACGGAGTCAGCAGCATCACATGCTGACTTTCCTCTCACTTTTCTGCAGTTTGAGGTTTCCGTCTCAGAATGAAGTCTCTGGTATTGCTGCATTTTTACGTCTTTCCAAATTAAAAACATTGGTTGTTCTGCAAAGAAATACAGATAGAATGATCTCACTTTGCAAAGAAGCCTCCCAGCAAAAGTATAACGTGTATTACAAACAAATACAGAAAAGTAAACGCAGGTAGAGATTAGATAAGTCAATATTTATTTAATGATTGCACAACGAAAGATTGTTGAAAGAAAACATAGCTGTCCTCTGCTTCAATACAGAACTTGTCACCTGTTTGATGAAGACAGACCTCCAGGAAGAAGCAGCCTGTGATTTGTCTCAGAGCTGGGACCGTAGTCACAGCCGGGCGCAGAGCGGCTCAGTCTGCAGCGGGAAAACATTTCGTTTGGTTCAGAGCCTCTCTCTTTGCAGTGGAGCACGGCAGTTTACAGAGCAGGCAGTCTGTAGCAAGCTTCATAGTGTCAAAGTGGCGCATTGCAAACGTCATGGCCAAATGTTGGTCATTGGGTAAAATTCAAAACATTATCAGAGTTCATTAAGGAGTTGTTTCTGAACACAGAGTCCTGACAAAGTGGGCTGGTTCTGATAGAGAACTCCAGTTCTTTAGGCACCAACAAGACCTGTCACCAATCAGTGACAGAACACACAATGCAGTTAATTTGTTTTCATAATAAACTTTGAAGCCCTTCAGCCCCTACAATCCAAAAATATTTCAGAAGCCACATCTTACACCAGCTCTCTTTAACTCCAGTCCTCAGGGGCCGCTGTCCTGTCCCTGTTCCAACACACCTGAATCACCTCCTCAGCGGTCAGTCCTGCTGATTACCTGATTATTTGACTGAGGTGAGTTAGAGAGGAGGCATCTACAAGCTGCAGGACGCCTCGTCTTTAAGACCTTTTTTTATACCAATATTATCTCAAACTGCACTTCTTTGAAGCTTTCTGTGCAGATTATCACATCAAAAATGAGGATATGAGTATATATCAGTATCTCAAATATTTTGTCTATAAAACCCCCAAAAAAACAGAAACATGAATGTTGTGCAGCGTGAAGCAGAAATGAACATGTGCCTCCAGTGGGGCAGCAGCAGGTTCCAGTCTGAGTCCATTACTAACTAATTTGGTAAAATGACAGACCACAGTTCAGAACTGAAGTGCTGTAAGGAGAAACATGAGAACAAGCTTGACCAATCTTATCAGTTAAGAGATTTATTTTTATTTTTTTACATCATAACGATTAGGACAGATAACTTGGTTAAAATATGTGATAAATACCAATGATCAATGAGTGAGAAGTGTGACAGGTGATGAAAGAAGAAAAAAATTAATGGTGAAAAAGATGAGAAAAAGTGAAGTGAAGAGACTCAACTTTAAAAGGGAATAGAACCCCTTTAATCGAGCGGTCTCTCTCCTGCAGCCTCAGGCTAGCCTCCAGCACTCCCTTTCTTCCCATCTCCATCTATTCTCCTTCTCTCCCTCTGTCCTTCATTAGTGAACAATCAGTGAGGGAGCCATTTAAAATTGAAGGAGACAAAGAGTAAGGTTTATCATACAGACTGGAGGTTTTTTTCGGTCATCTCAGACTACATTTCCCTACATTTGTTTCACCCAGACTTTTGTTTTTTCCCCTCAATGTTTTTCAGCTACTGTCACTGATGTTGAACTGCAGCCGACTGATCTGAACTTTCTAGAAATGTTAGGAAAATTTACATTGTTGCAATGTGAACAGAAAATATTAACATAAAACAGTTTTCCTTGTCATACTGTGTGTAGTGAAGAGACGTAAAGGAGGTATCCTGATCTCAGACCCTGACTCCACAAACTGACTCCTCCTGATGCGGAGGAGCAGATTACTGAGCTTGAAGATTTTCAAAAAGGCACCGAGAAACCAAATGAAAGATGTCATCAGTTAGAAACAATTCCTGCTGTTATGTGCAGATCATCTGCTGCTGGGTTAAAACTGCAAGCTTTCTCAATAGCAAAGTATTGGTGAAATTAGTAAGACCTTTATAAAAGAGTTTAACAATTTAAAACAGATTTGTGTGACAATGGTTATAGCTGCATTTGTAAACTTCTGAAAAGTCCAGAGGGTGTCGGAGACAAAGCAAACCAGACACTGTTCATCGTACTATGTCCGACAAAGGAGTCAAAATAATCAAGAGTTGTCTAAGACTCAAGGAGCAATCGCAGACATATTTAGAAAACCTGGAAAGAAGAGATTTGGATATTCACATTAATTAACATGCATGCATGTTACTAACTTTTTTGTTTTTGTTGAAAAGAACAACCAAGACAGAAATCACAAGAGCGGCTCTCTAGATCTGTAACGATCTGCCTTCACAGGTGGATATTTTTCAACCCTGAAAACACCTAGAAATGATGGTTCCTCATCTCATCTCAAATAGGAAACAAACTTATGAACTTATTCCTTCTACATACAATAATTGCTGCTATGTGTAAGTTTTAATTCAACTTCTCCATGTCACATTTTTCCAAAACTATGTCTAGAAATATAAGATCAAAGGGTGACAAATGAGTAAATGATCAATCAAATCAATGTAACCAATAAATGCAATTGACTCTTAGTACAAAACATAAAATGAGTGAAACATTTTTCCAAATGTACTGTTGGTAATTCACTTCCATACAGTGGCTTCCATGAACACTCGATGTCCAAGACTCCACTCCTGAATGAAAAGCCTGGTGAAGCCTGTTTAAAGTTAGCTGCAGCAGACATGCACAGCACAAACCTACTGGTAACACGAGTCAGCAACCTTCGGATCTGCTCAGCTTCCTCCACATCACTTGTACTCATTTATCTATGTTTAACAATTAAATTAATGGTTCAACCAGTGTCAGAAATGTCATCCAAAAATACTCAATACTTGACAGAGAGGGAGTGTGTGGGGAGGATGGTGACTCTAGAAGTCTGTGGAAATGCTGTTTGTGAACTTTGATAAGACACAACAACTTTTGAGAGAAGTGGAACAATTTTGATCCACAGTGCAGAGAATGATAAGGTAACGATTCTAGTTTCCTTTGAATTATTTGGATTGTTAGTGTTTGTTCATTTGGTGAAACAGTAATGTGTCTGTTGGTGTGGATTCTCATTTAAACTAGGTGAGGACCAGATGTTTAGTTGAGATGTTTCATTTTATGCAAGCTACTGGAGATTGAAGGATGGCTTCAGAACAAAGTCATTCTCATTGATTGTGTTTAGTCGAGCTGTTTTCTGAGGAGTCAGCGTTATTTTGGACCTGCACTTGTGTTTAGATTTCACCCACAGAAACAGTCTGCTCCAGCAGTAGCACCTTCCATCTCTCATGGTGTGTGTGGGTGTGTGTCCTCTTCCATTGGGTATGCTAATACAGCCAGCATCTCTCTGAGGACCTGCCGACATCTGAACAGCCACCACTGCCATGCTTGTGCACATGTGTCTGATGGTGTGCGTGTGTGTGTATTCACTGTGCTGTTATTTACTCTGTTGTACAAACAAAACAAGGTCACATTCAAGGTGACATGATCTCACCATCTCTACCTTAACAAACAAGTTATTTTCCCTCTGTCTCTCTGCCTCTCCCCTCCTATGAATAGGCAAATAGAGAAGGAATAAGCAGCAGCCGTCCAACCAAAGTCAATTACTAAAGCCCTGGGGATGTCGTCTTAAACAATGCTATTAGATTCTAATAGTTTTTAATTACTGGCCTTCTTTTTATATAAATCAGCCCTCACTTTCTCTCTCTTTCTTCTCTGTCATGGAAAGCCTATTTGTGTCCGTAATTAAATTGAGGAGCGGGATATGAATTCAGAGGCCTTCGCTTCTCGTCTCTGACTGTTTCTGTTTGAGCGGCTCCTGATTAATGCCAATACATATTGCTTGAGATAACCATTTAGTGGTTAATTTAGCCAAATTTATTACCCGCGTGCTGTCTCAGGGTGAAGCGAGGTTTGGGTGTTGGGTGTGGGTTGGGGGTTGGGGGTTGGGGGTTGGGGGCCACCTTTGAAAGGAGACATGTGGTTGCTGCAGTGGCACAGCGATGTCTGGTGGAGAGCAGGAGTATTACTTTTATTCACTTATTCGGTGAAAAGCTCATGTTGTGTGATTGGAAAATTAAAGAACTGACCATGATGTGATCCAGATCAACTTACCTTAACAAACTGAAGAGGTTTAAGTCTCTTAATGACACTAAAAAACACACAAACCTTAGCTGTAAATAAGGTGTTTTTGTTTCTGAAAGATAAGAAAAAAGTACAGAGGTTAATGTATCATGACTGAATATAATCACCTTTGTCTCTGTTTTTCTTTGTTCTTATCTGGGGGTGTGGGGGTGCAGTTGGTGCCTCTAATAGGTGTGTAAGAGGACTCAACATAGACAGGCTAGCAGTAAGTGCTAGTTCTTACTGAATCATATGTTCAGGACGTCATCTTCTTGTCACTACAACTCTCCATCTGGCATTCCTGACCTCGAAGTTTTTCTTCTTTATATCTGTCTTGTATAAATACTTACTTAGCTTAAATCTGCAGTATCTAGCATTTATATAAAACAGTTTTTTACATATTTATTAAAACTGTTGCTATGTTGTGACAGTTTAATATGTGACAGATAATCTGAAAAAAGCTCCTCTGCTTCCTCCTTGTAGTCCTACTGTCATCTGCAGAAATATACAAATCAGTCAGAATCAACTAATCAGAGCACAGCAGACGAGGAGGGAATAAAATATCTCAACATAACCATCACACTGGTATCTAGGAATGTGTCACTGTGTGTTTTTACCTGATGATAAACTTAGATAAAGTTATGATGGTATCACGATAATTAAAGAAAAAGTTTAAAACAAAACTGATTGCATATCTGTAAAATAAACTAATTTCGATACAACCAAAAACTGCCTCATTCCAAGATTCTATCCTGCAACAATTTAGCAGGTTGAGTTATCATGGGAAAACATGGTAATCATTTTCCTGTGTGTTTCTGTCTCTCTCTAGTGATGAATAAAGGTCAGTGTGTGACAAAATATTATCGGTGGATCCAGAAGAACAGTGGTTACATCTGGATCCAGTCCAGTGCCACCATTGCTATTAATGCCAAGAATTCCAGCGAGAAGAACATCATTTGGGTCAACTATGTCCTCAGGTCAGACATGACTCACTTTGGGAAATGATGGACCATAACTGCAGCAATACCCCTCTCATTTTGAATTATGAATTGCCAGTAACAGTTTTTCTGTTTTTCCTCACAGTAATCCTGAGTATAAAGACACACCCATTGACATTGCCCAATTGCCAAATCTTCCAGAGAAAGCGTCTGAGTCCTCCGAAACCTCCGACTCTGAGTCTGAGTCCAAAGAGAACTCAGGTATGTAAGTGAATGCAGAGTGGAGGAACTGTTTCATATCATAAATGTAGAGTTATTGCTGAAAGACAAAGGAAAGAAAGAAAAAGACTACAAAGTAAAATATTGAAATGTTAAATAAAATGGGTTTTTTTTCAATGTTTTAAAGTTGGACCATAACAGAGGTGTAGTCTTCATGTACAGAAAGTCGTGAAGAAAACAAGTCAAACTTGAAAATCCAAGCTATACATAAGAGAAGCCCCAGATATTTCATCAGTTGGTGCCAGGGCGCGGTCTGTTGCAGGCTGAGCGGTGGTGGGTGCCAGCAGCTGCAGGGACTGGGCTCTCATGGCAGCCCAGCCTGCTGCCGCAAAATGACAACATGATAAAATATGCTCAGACAAAATACACAAAGCTCTGCAAATTTAACAACTTCTCAAAATACTTCAAAACATTTCTGAGGAGTATAGAACAGAACATATTTTTGAGAAAAAAAAACCCTGTAATAATCCAAATATGACTTATGAAATGGGCAAAGAATTAGAAATAAATACTTTTGATAAATGTTTATTCCTTAAGAGAGCTTTGTTACCAAGTTTAAGCAACTTAGAGACAGAAGGACAGACTGACCTGTTCCAAGTACACCTGTCTCCACCGAGTGGTGACGTCAGAAGTTGGTTTGGTATGTTTTAATAGGAGCGACCCGTACCACGTCTTAGGATCGCTGTGGAACAGTCAGAATGGAACTACACACAACATGAGCCATTGATTGTCACTGCTTGCTTCAAGCACAAGACATACCAGTGTTTGCCCTTGCCTAGTGCTACTTTAGGCTCCTAGGTTTGACCTCACTTGCCTAGTGAAAGTCCAACTGTTGGTGGAAATGCTCTGCTGAATATGGTGGATTGTAAAATATCACATTGAACCACACTGACACGGCCCATTCCATTCCCAAACACCAGTCCTTTCAAACACGTCTTCCACATGACACCACTTTGTCTTTTCAGCATCAGGTCTCCCAGGTCACCCTGCGATCCCAAAATGGTGCCACTTCCAGGTCATTTGAACATCTGTTCAGTAAATAAGCACAGTGAGTGAGCTCTTTGTGCAGTCAGTTACTTCACAACCTTTCAGTTGCTCTGAGACTGACCTGTCCTATTGGTCCTAGTTTGTCATGGGAGACCAAACCAGGAGCAGAAGCTCCTGACATGGAGCCCATAATAATTAGTCAGAGTTCTAGCTAACACTATCTTTATTGAGTTGGAAGTCTACACACACCAGAAAAGGTGACAGATAGAGTAAAACATTTTTCATGAAAGCCTTAGAATCAGTAGTAATTGAAGCATCTTTAAAGTTATTCAAATTACTTGAGCAGAAACATACAGGCAGCCTGCTAACACCATTACCTTCCTATGATGTTGTTCACAACTTAAAAAACACATCCTAAACATTATTATTGCATCATATCTTCGTTGCAGCCAGCACTAAGTGACTTAGAGCTTACACATTGTAAATGAATCTAAACCAAGACAGCCCCTCCACTTTGAGCATAATACTATCAAATCCTAAAGCCTGTGTTGGCACAGTGGAGCTCAGGGCCAGCTGGTATTTTTGCTAGAGGATAGAGATTCTGGCAGGCTGCTGGCTATAAACTGATGCCAGCTGCAGCAGGAGGGAGCCAGCTTCAGCAAATGTCCAACAGGCCCAAGGTGCACTGATTCAACATGTTCAAAAATGAAACAGATGCCCTTTGACCTTTCTGCAGTTAGATGGCAACTAACATGAGAAGATGCGTCTGTTTTGTTTACAGCTGTTACAGAAAAACCGACACCAAAGACTAATTGAAGCCACACAAAGAACATCCTCCTGCTTTAGTTTGAAATCCTCTCTTTTAGTTTCCGTCATGCATTTAGCTTTTATCTCCTGTGTTTGCAAATGCTTACAAAAATGTTGCAATACCTTGGAAGTCAGACTGAAACAATAGATCTAAAGATTTAC
This sequence comes from Poecilia mexicana, assembly GCF_051168715.1. Classification (NCBI taxonomy): domain Eukaryota; kingdom Metazoa; phylum Chordata; class Actinopteri; order Cyprinodontiformes; family Poeciliidae; genus Poecilia; species Poecilia mexicana. The sequence continues at coordinate 1,536,890 of NW_028263391.1, forward strand.
CACCACTGTGCATCTCTGTGACTCCACCGCCTCTCTGTTAAGGCAGCTGCCTTTAGTCCACACCTGAGCTTATAGGCAGCTTGTCAGTCATGTTGCATTCCAGACGAGTTGTCAGTAAAGCAAACAAAATCTCTGGATGTTCAATAAATAGATACATTGATTAAGGAAATGGTAAATGAATTATACAGAGATGTTTTTCCACTTAATCTGTTTTGCTTTCATCCAAACTGATTCATTAGGGGCTCCAAACAGAGCCAACTGGGCAGTCCTTTGTTTGTGCTGGTATAATATGTGTATTGTTTGTGTGTAATTGGCTGGACAAAACCAACATGACTAAACAAAAACAGATGGTGAACATAGCAAATACAGAAAATAATTCAATTCAATTCAGGACAAATCATTTCAAGACACTTTACAAAAAAGGCCAATTGACTTATTATTATTATTATTATTATTATTATGATTATTATTATTATTATTATTATTATTATTATTATGATTATTATTATTATTATTATTATTATTGACCTTTATGTCAACAGTAAAATCCCATTGAGATTAAAAATCTATTTTACAAGAGAATCCTGGCCAAGGCTGAGGTAACAGAACTTTCACAACAAAACACAAATACTCACCTGCCAATCACACACATACACACATTACAGTTCATCCTAGTTATCAAACCGTGCTTTAAGCTCAGTTCATTACCCAAATTAGTTCAAAAGGTTTTATCCAATCCAGTGTTTCTCAAAAGTTTTCCGGCTGAAGACCACTTCACCTATTTAACAAACACTCACAGACCACCTAACTTCAAATTGCCCCCACAAAAACATAACATTGTAATATATATGATCTGAAATGAAAGTATTAGTCTTCTAACGTGATTATTGTTTTTTCTTTGTTCATCTTAATGAGAAGAGTTTAGATCTGACTGGCCAGGACAAAAGCATGAACAAGTCTACCGGGTTCAGATTTTGAAAGTGGATTCAAAGCTTTCCAATGATGTCAAACATATAAAAATGAAAAAAGAAGTTGTTCTTTACTACCAAGTGTTGTTCGCATTAATAATAGGACAATTTGTAATTTAGAAGCACAATAAAAGACAAATAGAATGGAGTTGCTTTGGCAGAAACAAAAATCCTCTTCTTGTCGATTAAATATAGAAATTATACACACATTCCTGTCAACTGTATTTATCTATTATATTTAATTAATTTAATCTAGTCATTTTAATTAAATATGAATAACAATAGCTTTATACGCCAGAAAAGTTGTAAAAAACAGTTCTTAGTAACTGAGACTCACCATGCGAGCCCATCTGACTGAACGCATGTGAGCAATAATAACACGTGATTTTGTCCAGTTCTTGTCAACTTTGGCGCATTTGAAAATTTGTGATGAGCTCATGCAAGCTGAGCAAGAGGTTTAGCTTGATCTGCACCCTCACGTGCATCAAGCTGTCGGACGATGTGGCCTGGCGTAACAAAGAAAGGCTGATGAAATTAATAACGTCACAATAACTTGTCTAATATTTTTATTTCAACCATCCTATATTTTTTTAACAGACAATGAAAATACCAAGTCTGAGGGAAAGCCAGGCCACCAAGCAGAACACAGAGAGGATCCAGAAACAGACAGCAAACGTCAGCAGCAACCAGGCCAATCACATTGCTCATCCGAGGAAATGAAGAACCATGATGACGGAGACAGTTCAAGTAACCCTGAAAGTCAGGACAGTGATGACAGCCTGGAGCCCTCAGACGGGGAGCAGGAACAGGAGCAGGAGGTGGTCCGAGGAGAGGAGGGAGGACTGGAAGGCAGATTGGGAAGATTAGCTGGACTGGGAGCGCTGGAGGGACTCAACACCATCAGTGGACTGGGTAGTTTGGGAGGGCTCCATATTAAGGTAGAGCACTATGGAGAAGGAGAAGAAGAACTCCACAACTCACAAATGTCTTCATCAGAGGACGACGAAGAAGAGGAAGATGAGGACATTGATGAGGTCGTTGATGAAGGAGTACAAAAATGTGATGATGCCAGTGCTGGCAGCAAGCTCCAGAAAAGGCGGAAAAGGAGAAAAGTGCAAAAATGGGATGGAACACGAAGCAGGAGGCTTTGTCTGTCCACAACTCCCCCCAGCCCAGCAGCAATAGGCGACTCTACACCACAGGCCAATCCCTCAGGGGCCACCTCCATCACTTCCACACCACTTCTAACTTCGTCCGACTCCCCAAACAGCACAGGAACCACATCCTCTGTTCTTAAAATCAAGACAGAGATGGCAGAGCCTATAAACTTTGACAATGACAGCAGCATCTGGAACTACCCACCCAACAGAGAGATTTCCAGAAATGAGTCTCCATATAGCATGACCTCCAAGCCTCCTGCTGCAGGGAGTCAGGAGACATTCCCTTCCCCACAAGGTGGCTCTCTACAGGTAGCCATCCCTGACTCGGTTCTCACCCCTCCTGGACCCGAAGGGGCAGCAGGTGGGGTGAGAAAGCCTCCATACAACGGAAACGCCGCCTCGTCCTCTTCTTCCACTGCTACGAGTTTAGCTCCTCCTTCCAACACTTCCTCCGCTGACCCCCTTTCCCCTCCACTCTCTGCATCCCCCCGGGACAAACAACAAGGTACTCCTACAACATCCTCAAACTCTTCCTCATCCTCCTCTTCAACTTCAAGCTCTTCTTCACTGCTGTATTCTGGGGATCTTGAAGCACTTCAGCGCTTGCAGGCTGGTAATGTGGTCCTTCCGCTGGTTCACCGCGTCACGGGAACTCTGTCTTCTACCAGCACCACAACGCCTCGTGTCTACACCACTGGGACCATAAGGTACGCGCCAGCAGACGTCACTTTGGCTATGGCACAAGGGAACCTCCTTCCCAATGCTGCCATGAACTTTGTGGAGAGCTCAGGGTTTGGTCTGGACCCTAAGACGCCTATGGAGATGCTCTATCATCATGTCCACAGGCTAAACATGTCCGCTGCAGCAGCTGCAGGCCCTTTTGTTGGATCCCCAGCACCCACAGTTGGGAATGGCAGCCTGGGAGGCCAGATGTCAGCGACAGCTAACGTTTTCACCACAGCGGAGGGACTTTTCTCAACGCTACCGTTTCCCGTGTACAGCAACGGGATCCACACTACGCAGACAACTCTGGAAAGAAAGGAGGATTAATGAAATACATCCAAGACCGCATTACTGTGTTTAAAAAATCAACAACTGTTTCTAACTCAAAGACTACTCAGTAGTAAAAAATAGTAAGAAAGAATTTATCAGCGTGGAGCAGCACTGTGTTTCCAAGATGGAACAAAAGACAGGAACTGTCAAACGTACTCTAGCACTTTGAGCAATTGAGCTTTGTGGAAGACATGGGTGGCCCTCACACACACACACACACACACACACACACACACACACACACACACACACACACAAAACCCTTTTCTATTGATTTTCTCTATCACCAATCTATCTTTGCTTCCATTTATTGTAATCAACAACTTTTTTTTCTTACAACAGATGAACAAAAAAAAAAAAGCAACGATTCTTTACTGTAAAGAATTCCTTTTTGCCTACAGAGAATTCATGTTGCCTAAGGATTCCACTGGAGCCTGAAGGGGATCATTTTATGATATCACTTGTTTTGGTTGCATCTTTATGAAGATGTTGATTGTGCATACTTTCAGGAGGTTGGTGCAGGTATTTGTGACACACTGAAAATGCTGTGCCTCTCCTTCTTATGTATCTTGATGTGATCAAGGCTAAAGAAAAAGAATTTTTAACCTGAGAGGAGAGGGCAGCTGTCTCAGAGATAATCTTTTCACAAAAGGTTTTTGCGAATGTTTCTTGGTTGAGGGGACAGTAATCGATGCTTTTTCCTCTTCTATTTCTTCCTTTTTATGAAATATTCTAGCTCAGATGTAACTTTGGAATCAAACATTATACAGAAAAAGAAAAAAAAAAAGCAATTTCAGCCGGGTAACGACCTGTGAACTATCGAATGTTACTACAAGTTTCCTCATTTATCTGAGGAGTTTACCTACAGGTCTCACACCAAACATAACCTCCACTACATCTACTCCCATCTCAGTCTGTCGAGCTTTCGTACCTTCACTCTGCTTATCTGACCTTTAACTTTCTGTCCACATTTTTTCTGGTAATTCTACAGATTTGTGGTGCTAACAAACGTCCAGTTACCCAGAATCAGCTGGCTGATGTGGGTACTGTAAATTCGGCCCTCCTGTCCTTCCCCCTGTTTGATTATTGTTCTTTTTATTACTAACCTTCAGGAATCTCAGAATACACACAGCAATGTGGAGCTGATCTCTAGATGTTTAGGCTCTCTTCTGTTCTTTTTATTTCTGTATATTTGATAAGCGAGTCACTTTTAACTCTCAGTTAGACTGAGGCTAAATACTTAACATTGCTAACTTAAAAAATGAATGTTGACAACCTTGACAGGATCTTGTTTTCCTGTTATTTTGTTTGTTTTTGCTGTTCTCCTTTTCTTCCTGAACCAGAATCACCTCCACAACATTTTCCTCAACAATCCACTTTCTTCCATCCCATCACCAGAACCTGTGATTAAAAACTACATATCAACAAGGAGATTGTAATAAAGACATGCATTTTCAATCAATCTGTCAAACAATCAATGTACAACAGGAGTAAAGTGGGATTTCCTTTATTTAGATGAACAAAAAAAGAGAAAATCCCTCTTCTTTAAAAAAAAAGCTTTGTTTTTGCTCTGGTTGTGTCCTCCTTCCCCCAGCCTCTTTTGCCAAAAAAAAAAAAAAAAGAAATGCTAAGTTCACACATTTGGTGTTTTAAAAGCACTGTGATCCTTGCTCATTTGTAATTTTCCTCTACTTTTTTGGTAAAAAGAGAAAAAAAACATACTAAGTAATAAATCAAACTGTAATAAGCTATCACAGTGTCAATCTTTTGAAAGTTGACAGCCCTGTCTTTACCATCCCGTCATCTTATTACCCCGTGTGATTAAGCCGTAAAAACGTGTTACCGATGTGTTTAGTGTCACTGGCTGTCAAAACGTCTTTCATGGCAACTTCTCTGTGTGTGTGTTGACTATATGCAGTATATACTGAGCTACTGTAGCTGTTTTTGTCCTTTGTCTTCTCTGTGCTCTATCTCTAGTGTGGCGAAGGAGAGGAAGTGGCGTCAGAGGGAAAAAACTGTCAGCTGGATGAATTCTAATCTAAACTCTGCGTCTCTGTTTCCTCCTCCTTCTCCTCCGTTTCCCTCTATCTGCCGTCTTAGTGAAACCAGTGGAGGTTGTGGAATTTCGTGTTTGGTGGCCTTTGCAAAAAAGAAAAAAAAAAACAACACACCAGTAAAAATTGGTAGAGTCCACCATTTACTTTTTGCTGCTTCCTTTTTGTCTTTGTAAAATTGCATTTTTATTTTCTAACCCTTCTCTCTTTCACTCGACTGTTGCTTTTTGCTGTTGTGTAGTCTTATTCAAACCTCTTTATCTTGTTGTCTTTTCTCTCAGAGATGAAAAGAATATTTAACTAGCTCAAAGGTTTATGGAGCCATGTATTTGCCTCTAAGGAATTCTGGGACAGGTTTCCTGCTCATGCACCCAAAAGAACATAATAAGAAATATTTATACTATTTAAATTGTGTAGGAATAATATAATTTACATAATTTAATATAAAGTTTGATGAGGAAAAATCTGAGGAAGGATTTCAAATATACTCTGAGGTGAAGGTTAAAAACTACCGCAGCCTGGACTGTGAAACATTTTCCCAGTCTTCCTGGAGGTGTTTTCTGTGCATTGGGTGTATTTCAATGGTCCGCACCAAAACGTCTTGAACTCCCAGTCAAATTTGTCTTTGGGGATCAAACTGACTTAGATAAGGGTTTCGAGGAATGTGAAAACATTCACAATTGTCTTTCAAGACACAATAATAAAAAATAAAAATAAAAAAAAAACAATTTTAACAATTTCTATAAATATTAAAAGCAGGAAATTTTTTCTCACTATAAATCTATTTTTCTAGGTGTTTTGGAAAACTGAACTGCATGTTTAGTAATTTTGTCCATTTACTGTGAACAATCCCATTTTTGATTTTTATTATTATTTTAGTCTAATAGCTGTAATTTTACTTCATGTCTGATTGTTTTTTTATGTCTGGAATATCCATTATGTGGATAAAATGGAGGCCTTTTGAAAGATAAAGGTTTGCTGAAGTTCAGCAGACCGAGTCTCTGATCCAGCCATCACATCTGGACAAAACAAATTGTCACGTCTTGTGTTTATCAGTGTTAAGATTGGTCTTTTCAGGAGCGATTTCTTTCCACGCTCTGAATTTTAACATTTTCTATGTATGGATTAAAGGCAATGGAATAGTACAAGCATATAGAAAATACTTTAGCGAGTGTTCAATGGGAGGCATATCACAAATGAAACCAGGAAATACACCCAAATGTAACTAAAACTAAACAGCTGCTTGAAGCTGTTTCAATGTTTTTCTGTGTTTTTTGTCGAAAAATGAAAACTTTGCTGGTGATTTTAAACCCTAAAAAACCTTAATCACAGCTGCTGTCAAATACATAGTGTTTAAAATTTTCAAATATTGAAAAGTCATCTAATTCACCTGTGAAGAAACTGTGTCTGTGTTTTTAACTATTTCTTGTACAATTAAACAGATTCTTTTATGAGGAACCTGGTGCCAAGTAGCTGAAATACGGGAAAGCGGGAATCTCTTATTATCAGTGTTAACAGTGTTATAAAATTCTAAATACAAACAAATTAAAATATTAAAAAAGAGAAAACTATGCTACTATGGTTTCTATTTTTTGTGTATATTTTTATTTCCCTTGTAAAGGAGTCAAAACCTCATGACAAACTGATGCTAACTGTGAGTGCCTGGCTTATTTTTATCTTACTTTGAAATTACATTTTCATTTATCATAAATAACGCTGCAAATCAAAAAATGTACATATTTCATTTTTTATAGCTTTGTTCCTTTTTAAGTTTACTAGGTTCTCATCTGTTCAGAAGAACGTCACGTACATGGTTGTCTTCCTGTAACCCAGTTTTGACCATCTTGCAGGTGCCATATTCATAATAAAAGGTTCTATTAAATTGGTTACCAGATTGCATCATTTCTTCATTTAGCCATCTCACTCCCCACCAGACTATTAACACTCCCACTCACTGAGATGCAGGTTTGTTTTGTCTTCTTTCTCCTTCATGTCTTCTGATTGATGTTTGTGATCAGGAAGCCAAGTGGAACTTTGTCTATAAGGTAAAGTGGGGGCGCTGTTTTATATGAGGGGCCGTTTAGGACAAAATTTACGTTTTGTCTCTCACACACTACCAAAAACTCTCGCACACTCAAAAAAATTACGTTTCGTCTCTCACACACTACCAAAAACTCTCGCATACTCCAAAAAAGTAGCCACGCACACTCAAAAAAATTACGTTTCGTCTCTCACACACTACCAAAAACTCTCGCACACTCAAAAAAATTACGTTTTGTCTCTCACACACTACCAAAAACTCTCGCATACTCCAAAAAAGTAGCCACGCACACTCAAAAAAATTACGTTTCGTCTCTCACACACTACCAAAAACTCTCGCACACTCCAAAAAAATAGCCACGCACACTCAAAAAAATTACGTTTTGTCTCTCACACACAAACGTTAACTTGCTCGCTCACACACACTACTATCAGCTCGCTCACATACACTACCAGCTCGCGCACATACACACAAACGTTAACTTTCTCGCTCACATACACTACTACCAGCTCGCTCACATACACTACCAGCTCGCTCACATACACACAAACGTTAACTTTCTCGCTCACATACACTACTACCAGCTCGCTCACATACACTACCAGCTCGCTCACATACACACAAACGTTAACTTTCTCGCTCACATACACTACTAACAGCTCGCACACACACACAGACGTTTATCTCTCACATACACAAGACTAAAGTTGAACACACACACACAGTACTAAGACTCGTTTTTTTGAATGTGTGAGAGCGAGACTTTTTTTGAATGTGTGAGAGTTGTCACGGAAGAGGTGGGGCATAATTTTTGGATCAAACTGCGCATGTGTAGATCCTAAACTATAAGTTTCGATTGTTGACTCACTGTATGTTCTATTACTTAGTATATTTGTGCTTTTAAATATATATAGAACGTTTAACTTTCTTGTAGATTAAATGTGCTATAGAAATAAATGAATCTGATTGATTGATTAAAAATAGCAAAATTGCTGTAGTACAATCTGTCCACTGGGTGCCAGCATTACAGGAATTATTAAGAGGTCTTGTGAGAAATTCTGTTCCCCCGTGAAAATCTGTTCCCCCTGTGACGGGAGCGCGCATTGCAGCCAGAGACGCGGATCCGGTGAATTAAGACCATTTTCACGGCGCTTCCGATCGATTTCTCGGTAAAAACTACTCATATGATCATGTCAATGTGTAACTTTCAGTTTAATCGGCAGCTATCAAAATAAAAATACATACATAAATAAACGAGGTCTGGTGTGGAGGTCTTTTTTCGCTGTTTTGTGTTATTTTGAAAGCGAAGAAAATCGATCTTTTTTCAGCTTTTGTCTCGCAAGCCTGACAAATAAAAGTCAGTCAACAAACACAGGTTCCCAACACATAGTGTGCATTTATAATTTTTCATTTCTGATGAAGGAGGAAGGAGATTAATATACCTGCAAGATCTTTTACTTTGTTTTCAAAATATTTGCACTATGTTTGACATTTGTCCTTAACATAGTTTAATATAAGGTAGCTATTGAAAGATAGTTTCAATATATTTATATATATTTAAAAGCACAAATATACTAAGTAATAGAACATACAGTGAGTCAACAATCGAAACTTATAGTTTAGGATCTACGCATGCGCAGTTTGATCCAAAAATTATGCCCCACCTCTTCCGTGACAACTCTCACACATTCAAAAAAACGAGTCTTAGTACTGTGTGTGTGTGTTCAACTTTAGTCTTGTGTATGTGAGAGATAAACGTCTGTGTGTGTGTGCGAGCTGTTAGTAGTGTATGTGAGCGAGAAAGTTAACGTTTGTGTGTATGTGAGCGAGCTGGTAGTGTATGTGCGCGAGCTGGTAGTGTATGTGAGCGAGCTGGTAGTGTATGTGAGCGAGCTGGTAGTGTATGTGAGCGAGAAAGTTAACGTTTGTGTGTGAGAGACAAAACGTAATTTTTTTGAGTGTGCGTGGCTCTTTTTTTGGAGTATGCGAGAGTTTTTGGTAGTGTGTGAGAGACAAAACGTAAATTTTGTCCTAAACGGCCCCTCATAGTTTTACACTGGGTTCACATTTACAACCTTACCTCTTCAAACAGCACCTCAAATTCTCTTATATGTATTTCACAGCCAACAGCCAGTAATACTTCTATTCCAAAACTAGAAGTGTTGTTCATTTTGACGGATGGCAATCCAGAGGTGCTTCGCCGCACCGCCGCCGTTTGCTCTGGTTGACTGTAATAGGTGTGTATTTAGTGTGAAGCCTGATCTATTCCAGAGCAGAGACAGGCAGAGTAAATTGGGGATTAGAAAACTTGGGACTATTAGAATCTTATAAATCTCATCTTATCTTAAGGGTTCAGAACTGTTTAATAATCTCGCTGAAAGCCAGTGAGATCCTACAGTCCCTCTGTTCTCCTGTCAGTCCTCCTTCCAGCCTCTAGTGAAGAGTTGGTGCTGTGGATGGGTTCCTTGGTGCCTTGCTCTCTTGTATTTTGTGTGGTTTTTTGTGCTTATGTGTGCCATTCTGTGGTCACTTCACGAGAGGCATTCTCAATTTTCCAACAACCCCAGTTTCTCTGAGATCTGGTTGGCTCTTGGTTGGGGGCTCTCTATGTAATGTACCTGAGATTAAAAATGGACAAACTGCTTCCTCGAGGAGGAGAATTAGTTTTTACATGGTATGTAGACGTCATAAAGGACATGCAGTGCTCACCTGGTGTGACTTTTACAGCCTGTAAATCTTTTAATTCACAGATGGAGTTTGTTCTGGTCAAGGTTTGCATACCACCACATCAGATGCTGGAAAATAGTTTACTGAACTGATAACGGACATAGAGAAAAAACACCTAGAATCTCTCATCAATGTTCTTTAGAATTTAAATAGTGCAACCCTCTCCAATGAACTCCCATACCACAGACAGCGTCACGTGTCCCAGCAGGAATAAAAACACTAAAGCAGCTTTCAAAGATGAAAAATCTACTTTGTCCCAATGGAGCTCCTGTAGACAGGAAACTGCTTGCTGTTGTTGAGTCATCTTCAGGCATTTTCTGAGACCCCGCCTCCTCCATATGGGCGAATATGTCTGTCTGCAGGGTCGTTTTGTGACTTTCTGATCATCACTGCCTTCATCTCATTCCAACCTATTGGCAGAAATTTAAATATCCCTGTAGTTCAGGTCATAAGGGAGTGAATGGAACAGTCAAAGCAAGAGCTACAGGTCTATGCTGAGTGTTTTGAAGCTTCAGCTACTGACCTGAATGAGCTTTGTGGAACCTGTCACTTCTTACAACTATTTTTGTGAGAACGTGACAAAGACCTTTTGTGTTCACAGCAATATTAAAGAATGGGCAACTTCATATCTGAGGATGTTACGCAGTTCCAGTGCAGTCCCCAAGAACTGACCGAGAAGCTACAGCGAGAAGCTTAAAGCGTTTGGAATGGTCTGAAAGACATCACTAATTAAGGGGGCAGTCGCACCCCTTTAATCCCTGAACAGAATCTAATTTGGTAGATAACCATAACAGGTTCTACTGCAGGTTTGGAAAGCAGCTGTTTACATCTACCATTAACTTTCCACATCTCCATCTGACATGGAATCTCCTCAGACCTCCTGCTGAGGAGGATGTAAAAATCCTGGTCGGGTTCAACCTGAACAAACAAAAGCACAGCCTTATCCTAGGCTTCTGTAAAGACAAGATATACAGTATAAGATAAGTCAGTCATCAGACATTTAGATTTTGATAAACCTTGTGGGTTAGCATTGTGATAGAACTTTGACTAGTTTTTTAAAAAGTTACTAAATGTAGGACAGTGTCCTCTATGACCTTGTTGCACAAAACTTACCTTCATTCTAAACACAAAATGCCTAAAGTGAAACATAAACTGAGCTAACCAAAAAGCGACGAAATCTATATGTGTCTGTTTCTTCCATCTTGCGTCTAGTTAGTACTTCTCCTGTCTCGGCTGTCTTCATATCCTTTTTGCTTAAAACGCCTCCCGTTTCTTCCATCTCATCCTCCATGCATTAATAAGTGGAGAGAGGAGAGGTTAGTCATTGGACCCTCAGAGGGCCAACCAGCTAACTTTAAATATTTCACTCTATTTTAAATGAGCGCACATGAATCATAGATCACAGCCAGTGCTGTGTGCGTGCCCATGTGTGTGTGTTGTGGTGCTCCAACCTGAAACTCCTTTTAATAACCTCTGGCTGTCCATCTCAGTGAGAAGGCCTGATGTTGAATTTAGATCCAACTGCGTCAGACGTTCACCGCAGGCGTAACGAGCAGCCTTTCATCACAGGCCGTGATGGACAGATGATGAAACAAAGCGTTAGAGATGAAAACATGGCCTGTTTTTCATCTACACTTTCACATGGGCTCCTACTAATTCCCAACATGCAGAAGAAGTAAAAACATAATAAAAAGCTGTATAAGTATTTTGAAGACAGACCATCTCTTGACATAGAGGGGCGTTACATTTTGAAGATGAAAGCTGATATCTAATGGTGCTGCTGGGTGTCACTGGGGCTGAAAGCTCATGTGTGACAGCCAGGCACTGGAACTGTAAGTTTCATGCATGGATTTATGTGTAAAGCATTTATATGTATTTGTTCAATTTATTTAAATGTATTGTGATGTGCATCAACAGTTAGGATAGCTAAATGTTTGATTTTAACATTAAAATCTACTGAACAGTTCAAACTTGTGATTGGCTAACCTTTTACTGGGTAAAAATCTTTATGTTTACATATTTTAAATAAATCATTTTTTTACTGTCAGATTCTAAATGAATTAGAGTTCATCTGAATGGGAAAGACGGGCCACGATGGACACTAACCCACCATGTTTATTTCATTTTAAACTGCCACACGCTCCCTTTGTATTGCTTATGTCCATTAATATGCTTTACCTGTTCTTATTTTAAATATGTTGCTTTCATGAAGCCGTACATGGGACCTGCATGGAGCACTAGCAATCACCCTGAACAGTGTTACCACTGGTTTCCCCCTACTAGTCTCACTGGTGGCTCATTGCTCAGTGCAGACATGGGACTGCTTGTTGGAGAATCTCAGCTCAGTTGGTGTTGCTTCCCAGCAGAATAGCCAGTGTTCAATTCAGATTTCGCTACTAAGCTCTAGATCACTCACAAATACAACTTTATCCCTAATGTCTCTTTCCAAATTCACTTCCTGGATTTGATGCTGTTGAGGGAAACGTGGATTAAAGCAGGTGACAACAGCGTGTTCTCAGAGCTCCTCCCTCCTGGCTGCTCGATCTTCAGCTTCCCACATTCTACCAGACACGGTGCTGGAATTGCAACAGTTATCAGAAATTATTTTTAATGCAGCATTTGCAGTGACTTCGTCTTATTTTGAACTGTGGATATGTGTTGCTGAGCTCATACATCCTGTTGTGTGTGAAGTCGTTTACTACCCACCAAAGTACAATATGGATTTTATTCAAGACTTTTTTGAGCTGAGTGAAGATTTTATTTCTAAATCTGATAATCTTGTAACCTGATGTTTTTTTGTTGTTGTTGTTGCTCTGCTAAATCATTGGCTTCTGAGTTTTTAAGGCTTTTGGTTTCTTATAATCAGTCTGTTTGTGGATCGGCCCATCTACTCAGATAGACTCTGGACCTTGTGGTTTCATGCTGTGACATTTCTCAGACTGTTACCTCAGATCATTTTCCCAGCTTGATTGAATTACAGCTCTCAGCAGTTAGTGAACCACTGTTAGCAGTTCACTTCCTCACCTCTGCTATTGCTCAGCAGTTTATTGCTGCTATAAGGATTTGCAGTTTTCTCCTGTAATCAGTCTAGATGCTCCTTTTGTCCTAATGACTTATCATTTGTGTACAACACTGGTTGCAAGATTCTGGACTTTGTTGCTCCTATTAAATGTAAGAAGTCCAAACTCAAGGTTGAACCATGTCTGCACAACGCTACCACATTCAAAATCATCTTAACTCTCTTTCAGCCAATGCAGCAAGGCTGAAAGACAGTTAAGATTTAACACAATTAGCTCTGTTTTAAAGTTGCCCACATCTGCTTTCACTAATGTCTCTGCTGTCTGTGCTGGTTCTGCTGTACAGTTTGACCAAAATTGTGCAACACTATTTTTCTTCTACATTTTTTTTTTAATGTGTTGATTCACTTTGATGAATTTTGTACAGTTGAGTAACATCTATATCACATACACACAATCAATATTCCAACTATTGCAAATGTCCTAGAAAGGCAGCAGCCGTCCCTAAAACAACCTGCTGAGAGAAACACCAGCATGACGTTCAGATATGTTCAGGGCCATGTTGGCTGTACCTGGTGCTTGTGAACAGTAACAGGAACCTCATCAGTGCTGTCATCAGTGAGTGTCTTTCCAACATGTCTGCATTTCCTCCAGACCACAGTGGCCCTGGACTCTGATGGGCATCACATTAATATACTGTATGTATGTGAATTAAACATGCAGTAACCTAGCCAAAACGAGGCAGAGAGGAGATAAGATGAACATGATCAAAGTAGCTGGACAGTAGCTGTGATATGGTGGGACATAGACCATCCAACATAGGATGTTGGCTCCTGTAATGCTCAGCTCCATGTAGTGATTCTTGGTGAGTCAGCTCTGGATCCACAACATGTCACATCCCAACATATCCTGTGGTCAGGTTTCAAATGAACACCTGGTGCAATCAGACATCAAGCATTCCTTCATGTACTTGCTGCCATTCTCTCTTATCCTCAACCCAATTGAGGAGTGTTTTTTCTTTTGTTTTTTTTCCCCAAAAGTAGATTTACGAGAGGGTTTGCACAGTAGCTGGATTCGATTCCTGGCCCGGGGTCTTTCTGCATGGAGTTTGCATGTTCTCCCTGTTGGATTCTCTCCTGGTACTCCTGCTTCCTCCCACAGTCCAGAAACATGACTGTCAGGTTAATTGGTCTCTCTAAATTCTCTTTAGATGTGAGCGTGTTTGTGTAAGAGCGTTCGTGTGTGTGTGTGTGTGTGTGTGTGTGTGTGTGTGTGTGTGTGTGTGTGTGTGTGTGTGTGTGTGTGTGTGTGCGTGTGTGTGTGTGTGTGTGTGTGCGTGTGTGTGTGTGTGTGTGTGTGCGCAAACTGGCTACCTCTCCAAGGTGGACCCCGCTTCTCACCCAAAACGTTTGCTGGAGATAGGCACGCACGCACGCACGCACGCACGCACGCACGCACACACACACACACATGTTTGTTTTGCTATCTTTGTGGGGACTTTCCATTGACTTCCATTCATTTCTACAGCCTAAACCTTACCTTTACCCTTTTCCTAACCCTACCCATCACATACCTAACCCTAACCCTAACCAAAACTCAATTCATACCTTAGTCCTAACTCTGACCCCTGACCCAAAAACAGGGTTTCCCCTCGTGGGGACCAGGCTCAGGTCCCCACGAGGAGCAGTTGGTCCCCACAACGTAGTATATGTCAGGAAAATCGTCCCCCACAAGGTATTACAAACAAATGCACACACACACACACACGCACACGCACACACACACACACACACACACACACACACACACACACACACACCCTTCTAACAAGGGTGTTAAAAAATGGATGGATGGGTTTATGAGAGGCATCTTTCTGCAGACCATGTGAGGTGAAATTACAGCAAATGTCAAATATAGATCAATTATGCCAAATGACAATTTTCTAAGTCGTTTTGCTGGGAGATCTTTGTGTGACAACTTGTGACAAATCTACAGGACAAGTGACTGTCAACTTAAAGTTCTTAATGGAAACTACTTTGAATGTTTTAGGTACAGTATGAGTGTTATGAAGTCTTTTTTGTAGCACCTAAAAAATATATCATTTAGAAAATGTAAAAATCTGTAACTCAGATAATCATCAGTCATGCTCACACCACCTGGTCATAATCATCATCCACTGATGGAAGTGGATCTTCTTGGTGTCGAAGTGGAATATTGATCCTCAGTTTCAGTAATAACACATTTGTAATTTTGAGTGGCAGCATAAGATTACATAAATGTAACCAACGGATTTTTGTCTAAAATTTAACTTCACAGTTTTAGTTTGTGTTTTTGCTTTTGTATTTAATTCGTCTCAATAATAAATCTTCAGCTTATGTTTAAGTCAATTTAAAAGGTGGTTAGAGTTTTAAAACATTTGCATTTCAAGCTTTAGTTGTATGTTTTACATAGAGAAGTATGAAACACATTTACTCCGATTCAGTTTGTAATGCTCAAGTTCTTGAAAATAACTAACATATTATCCCAGAGCTGATGGAGACTGCATAAAAGTGGAGATACAGTGACATCCAGAGGCTAAATAGTGTAACAACAGCCAATAAAGCGACTTTCTTCCAAGTCGATGTTCACTTTTATGTTAATTAAATTCTATACTAAGATTCAATATTCTCTCAGTTTGTTATTTACATATAACAATATGTAAATGTTTCTCCAAAAACACCAACAATATTGTTGTTATTAAAAATGTTAAAATACACATTTAAAATAAGATGTGTCTTTTTCACAAAACATTTGAAATGGATACCTTTATGACCTTGTTGAAGAAGAAATTTTCTGGAGAAGAAAATTTGTTTCAGGGAAATTACTGGTTCAAAAAAGAGAACGGTTAATATCGTGGTAGTTGTGTCCTAGATGTGAAGCTGTTGTGTCAGAAGAAACTTCACAAGAACTCCAGGAAGAAGGAAAGTAATTAGAACAAATGTCCGAATTATTCAATTTTTTTCTTATTATTCAAATAAGTAAAACTTAAGCTTGTGGAAAACCATGATTCAGTTTATTGAAACTATTGATGCTTTTAAAAAAATAAACAAATAAATAAAAAAAATGGTCAGTAAAATTACAGAAGAACTGGACTAATGGAACAACAGGAGTTAACCCAGAATACTGTTTAGAAGGACAAACACTGGAAGATTTTTATCTTATCCAGATTGTTTCCACCTATAGTCATTACAACTTTAGGTTGCCATAATGTGACGGATGCAAATGTAATATGACTGGCAGCTATAATCAGCCTGGAACACTTCTAGATTAACCAGCCTAATGGTAAAATAGTATTAAGATTTTGAATTACTAAAGCGTGGATGTAAAAAGTCAACACACCCAGATTAGAATGTCTGGTTTTTGTGTCATTAAAAACAGAAAACAAGATGAATCATTTAGAAATCTTCTAAATGATAGTCAATTCAACTGAAAAATGTCATGTATTATCCATAAGTCTGAACTGTGCAAAGTTGAAATATTCACACTGGATAAAATCTCCCAGCACTGGTCTGACGGAACTAAACCAAAACCTTTCACTATGTTTCCAACACGTACGTCTGGCACAACGACACAGAATAATCCATTCAATGAAATGCATGTATGCTAATGGATGGAATTACTCTGTGATCACGGATTACTTTTCTTCTGATAGAACAAGAGATGGATGGAACCCTGAACAGTTCTGAATATTACTTTTGATTTTGGTTTCTGCTAGAAAGCTCAAAATGAAGATGGATTTTATGTTTCAGCATCGCTGAGTCAAAGCATACACCCATATCAATGTAACTGAACTTGAACTTCATTATACGTTCAGATTGGGACTTGATAACATGAGCAATTTGATGGAGGACGAAGTTTTCTTCCTCTCTTCCATGGCAGCTTCACACAGATTCTGTCAGAGCATCAGTAGAATCATTAAAGGGTTCCCCCTGGTGGAGCCCAGGACACACAACAGGAGCCGCTCACCTAGGCGAGTTTTTTTTTAAATCATTTTAAAGAAAGACATCTTTACATGTTTAATGCTTTTTAAATAAAATAATAATAATTGCAATACCCCAATCTAAAATGAATGTTCTGATACAAAGACAATGAACTCTATCTAGTTTGAATTAAAGACCAGAAACCTTTTTTTTTTTTGCTCAATAAAAGATTAGATTATTTTAGGAAATGTTTGTGATTCTTTTGTGTCTAGATTCATTTATCTAAGGCCATGGACAAGCAGGTAATGCATGAAACTATTCAAGGGGTGTGCACCTGGATTATCAACCAAAAAAAAAGAGCCAAATTTCCAGAAATTGGAGCAGCTGTTGACTAAATCCATGGCCAGTAGGTCGCTATTATGAGGCACTGAAGAAAGTTTTGTTACCTTGCTTTATTATCACATCTGGTGTTTTGGAACAGTAGAACCCAGTAGAACAGTAGAACAGTAGTACTGTTCTACTGTTCACAAGTAGAACAGTACTACTGTTCTACTTGTAGAACAGTAGTTGGTAGAACAGTAGTACTGTTCTACCCAAAGTGTTCTACCCAAAGTAGAACAGTAGAACCTGTCCTTTTCAAGGACTGTTGAAGGATTACCTTAAACTGGGACTGGAGCTCAAAAACAGTCCAGAAATCAAGATAATATCAACATTTCTTTTTGCATTTCAAGATTGTGCTCTTGTAATGAATTAAGTGCAAACAAAGCAGCAAAAACATCAGTGTGTTTAATTGATCTGTACATGAATCTTTAATTCATAATGGTTTGTAAACAAATGTGTGTTTTTGTTCCCTGCATTGCAGGCGGACAGTGACAGTGCATTTCTGAAAAAGTCTACATTATATACGATATAATTCAATCTCTGCTTAACTGGTTTTCTTGTTTAACTTTCCCTCTATAAGGCAAAGTTAAACATATATTCAATGGATGATCTCATCTATTCAAGATGTTGTGGGGGAATCTGTAACATTTCTTAAAAACAAAATTCACAAAAATGTTCAAATTTGGTCTGAACATGGTATGTATTTGGTATGATACAACATATGTTTTAATAAGAGTTTCCTAAATTCAGCTTTCATTGGTTAGTTTATACTCAGACATTACATACTGTCGATTCCTCCCAGTTTGTAAACTTGCATCATTCATGTTGTGCCACATTCTTCAGAAAAACAACATTTGTCTCATAGGCTCGCCGTTTTCACGTCCATGTAAACTCGTCAGGCTTTTCTGCCAACTCTTTCTGTCAGAAGCTGTGAGATCAAGGCTGGAGTCTCAGCTGGGCACTCAGCAGGAGTTGGCAGAGCTTTACACAAACATTTAAAAAAAATGGACGTAGTCCAGAACAGCTCCTCTGGTTAATCAGATGCAGTCCTGCCAGCTCTGTCTCAGCCTTAACACGGTCAGAGCAGCATCGGAAATTCGTATTTCGGAGAATTGGAGACCACAAGACCCGTCTGTGCATCCTACAATTCATCTTCCTGTTTATCCTCCACTGTGTTGATTCAGCTGTTTGAAAAGCTGGGTCTCAGTGAAAGTGTGATGTTCTCTCCAAACACCAGGTGGCAGAGTTTCCTCACCATCAACTAGAGCTGCTGCCCTGCTGCTCTGTGGAAGCTGAAACGAAAAGAAAAGCTTTAAGGTTAAGAACAGAATAAGCCAAATAGGAGCTGAACCAGGTGAATATTTGAAGATAAAACTATGATTTTTGGTACTAACTTTACAAAGAGTAATAGAGGTAAAGAGTTGTTACCTGTTAGATCTCTGAAGCGCTTCTTAGCCTGTGCTCGCTCCTCAGAGTCAAAGTACCAAACTGTGATGGCATACCTGAAACCAATACAACACTGAGTTCAGCATCTTTTTGACAAATTACAAATATAAAATGTGCAAGAATGGATCAGTGGAGCCCTGCCTGTTTGTGGCTCAGTTTCTCTGATTTTTATTTTATTTTTTATTGTACATAATGCAATGCTACTTGAAACATTATTTCCTGGCATTTGCAAAGCTGACAATCCATTTATTTGACCATTTATTTTCTGCTGACATGCAATATTGGAGATAAGGCAGAGCATGGATGTTAGCCTTTGTGTATTTGCCAAGATGCTTTCCACTGTGTGTATTTAGTGTTTGAACTACTGGAATAAGTAGTTAAATGCGTTTTAGAGACAGTCTCAGGTGCTAGTGGATCTCATCTATTCAAGATGTAAATTTTTTTTAAATAAATAATTTGTTGCTATGTCCAACGTTTGAGCTTTTTTCCTGAGGTTTACCTGGTGGAATAGGAGGGTTGCACCTCGTGTGGGTTCCTGCGGTCAGACCAGAAGATGAGGAGTCTGTCAAAAAGCGGCTTGATGTCAGCCACGTATGATTTTCCTTCTGGAAAGATCCTGAGGACACCACCATGCTCCTGTCAGCACAAACACGTCAAAATATTAAACAACAGTGACTGAAGGCTGATGTCATTCCAATTTTAAATTGGCTCAACAATTTAAAATTTGATGTTTTCATTTCACCATCATTATGGTGTATTCAAGCCATCATGGCCATAAACAGTAGACAGTAGAGCTTGCGGCACCTTTGGGTTCCAGTTCTTGTTCAGGTAGTAGATGCAGGTAAGACGGCGTCCGTCACGGTTTGGGTTGTCCACATGCTTCACGTAGCCTGCCCCATTTCCTGGGTAGCATGCCACCATGGCCTAAAAACAAACAGATTCACATAAGTAGGAAGCATCGGATCGTTGGACGACATTATGAGTTATCCAAGAGAATACATCATCAAAGTTGATTCTAGATAGCAAAAAGAGTTAATTGTCTCCATTGAAAAAAATATTGATGGAAATAGTGAGGAAGAGTGAGAAAGAACTTCACACCATCAGCACCAAGTCAGAAGCTGATGAATATCAGCAGCAGCAGATAACAGAAGCTTCCTGTTCAGCCGCCTGCATGCAGAGCTATTTGCTAATATTCTGGTGCACATCAGGGGTGTGTCATGAAGTTGTGTGCCTACACCCTCAGCAGCACGTACACAAATAGTGCACATGCTTACTCATCTTTGCACGCGTGGGTCTGTGTGTGGGCGTTTCTAGCTGTGCTGTTATGTAGGACTGGCCTAGTTTGGACCACGAGTCCTTAAGGAAAACAAATCCAAACAGGGGTGAACTTGAGGAGTCAATGGGAGGTATTTTGGGGTAAGGGAAAACATGTTAGACTTTGCACTGTAATTATAAGCTGTGTTGAAGACAGCTATTAAAGCGTGGGCATGTGAGGGTTAACTTCAGCTCATATCTCGGGGCAATATTCACTCCCAGGTCACGTATGCATTAATCTTCCTCAAAGATCCCATCAACCACCTCAGTGCTGTGATACTCGCTCTACATCTGGCATTTGAGTGAGAATGAGCAGCAGCATGTTGTATCGTTAGCAGTGAGACGTCTCTCACTTCATTACAACAGGCCAACAATTTCGTATCAACCTGATAAGAACTTCTGGTTGGGACAAAGCTGTAAATATTAGTTTTCTACATGTTAAATCTTGTTTAAGAGAGGATAAGGAGCTTTGTTTACCCTGCACGCCCATTCTGATTGGCTGTGACCTTTACACCTGAGCAGGAAGTGTTTGCTTGGCTAAGACCAGGATATGATTATCAAATATAAGACTGTAAAGGTCAATACAAACTGTGGACTTCCTACCTCAGAAAATAAAAACAAAGTCAATGCCACAAATAGCTGATCCAGCTATTTGTGATCCACCAAATAGGTGGATGTATTGAAAGCAGCACAATTTCACTAGTGAGTTTCAGGGTAAAGATGCTTGTGCCTCTCAGCTTCAAGATGTGGACATGTTGGGTTTAACAACAGGCAGCAGAAACATGAAAGATGGAACAATATCTTCCATTTCCCAGCCTGCCTGGACTTTGTGTTCTGCCAGGATTTTTTGCTGTTCAACAGATGTGGGGTGTTTTCACACCCGATAGTCTGGTAGACTCTGTTTGACCGAAAATCAACATTTTAACATTTCTTCCATTTTTAGCTGCTGCAGTTTGTAAAACCTGTTTGCCTCCTCGCCTGTGGTGACGCTGCACCATGAACCACTACAGGAAGTGTCACAAAAACATCTGAAGAAGACAGAAGCTTCCAATTTCCTTCTTTACAAAATGTTAACAAAAATGTAGTAGCATTAGATTTTAGCGGTTGTAGCATTTCTCTTTTGTGCTAAAAAAAACAACAAAAAAAAACAGCCATTTCTCCAGCTAGCCCTAGTCTCACAGATTTGTTTTGGTTGTATTTACCCAGAATGCACTGGGCTAGACTCCACCTCCTGCTTTTGGAACAGTCTCTGGTTTGCTTGGTTGAACAGCAACTGAAGTGAACTTTTGGTCTGCATCAGAGTTTGATTACAATTCACACTTCCAGAAATAAACCAGACTTTGTACACAAACAGACCAGAGTTAGCCTAAAGACGACGAAAGAGGGCTGGTGTGAACCTCGGTGGAGAAAGACATAGTGAAACTTCTAAATGATTCAATTGCAGGACATTAAGATTATGATACAGATTACAATTGACCTACTTTTTTCTATGTCTTTCCTGTCTTTGCTTCTTTCCCTGCCTTGCTATCTCCACCATTAAAATATAAACCCAGTGAAGACAGTCTATCCAACAGGCCAACTAAACTACTGCCCTGCAGAATTTTCATGCATTCAACTTGAAATAGAATAGTTTAGTGAAAATAGTTTTTTAGTAGTTCTCTGGAAAATCACTGCTGCACACATTGATATTGACTTCATTTGACTTCTTTACTGTGGAACTCTGTCCTGTTTGTCTTGACGTCAGCTCCTCTTGTCTGCTGATGACGACAAACCCCCAGCACTGATAAAGAGCTGGTGAACTGATCCGGCACCGCGGTCTGGCTGCGCCAAGCGGAAGCTGGAAGATCACGCAAGCTTGTTTACTCACTAGCACCAAAGCACGTACGCACATGTGCGCTGTACTCTCATTTTTATCATCACTGCCACACAAGCGGAGTGAAAAAAAAAAGTGGAAACACACAGGAGGGGAAGTGGAGCCCAGCTGAAGAAAGAGATTCAAAATCAAACCCCTCCAAGTTTAAACGTTATCTTATCTTATTTACAAAGAAAGCCCTGGGTGGTGGTTGGGTTGTGGAGCTCTGAGCAGCAGTTTGGCTGATGTCCAGCCTGTTGATGGTTTAATGACAGAGCTACGTGAGGCGCGTGGAGCTGCAGGACGTCTGCACAGCTGCCCACATCTTTCCACTGCTTCTGTGCCAATCTCCAACACCTCAACAAACAGACTCTTTATGTGAAACTACTGCTACTGCTTCAGTTTGTAGAGAACAAATAAAAGAGCTGCTCATTGTTTGAAAAGTTCACGTTCTGCTCCTGGACAGAGGCGGCCCAAGACATATATGAGTTAAGCAGCTGCTGTGGGCCTTTACACCACCTGGGGGTGGTGTTGGAGCTAGATTCTCCCCAAGAGCACCTAGCTAGCATAATAACAAATATATATTTTAAATAACATTGAATAAAATAAACTACAATTTACACATGGAAAAACTATTTTAATGTTACTTTTAGAGTTGCTGCACATTTTTAGAGTTGATTTCTTCCTGCTATTGGCTGCTGTCATTGCTGGGGAATATGAGGCATCAAACTTGTTTACTGTTAAATTTAGTGTTCATCTAAATGAACACTAAATTTAACACTAAATTCCCAGTGAAAATCTGCCTAGGGCCCCAAAGAGGCTTGGGCCGGCCCTGAGTTTAGCTCTGTTCCACCAAATAAAGCTAAAATCACTTATCATATTAAAGTGACAAATTCACATCAAACAGGTGAGAAATATGCTGTTTAAGTTGGAGGGGCTTATGGTTTTCCAAGAAAATGTTGATCATCTTTTCAAAGTTTATTTTTTTTCCACCTACAGGTACTGTGTGTGTGAGTGAGTGTGTGGGTGCGTGTGTGTGTGTGTAGACTTGTTTCCCTTAACACCCCCTCCCAACGTTCCATCTGATCCAAACAGATGTCTGATAAGGCCTTACTGTACACTGCTGGAGCTGGAGATGGGCGGCCATGCTGGGAATGTGTGCGTGTGTGTGTGTGTGTGCGTGCGTGCGTGTGTGTATATTTGTGTTTAGTTTACTGTAAAACTGTGTGAGTGAGCAAGCCTGAATTGGTTCTGAGAAGTGAGGCAGTGAAAATCTGAATGAGTGGGAGATCGAAGGAGAGATGAAGCAGTGAGCCTCACCAGTGGGAGTGAAATCCACTGCAGGATTGTAACCAGAGGTTTGAACATCTCTGCTCATTTAATGTATTGTTTTTCTGACAGAAAGCTTCCCTGGATTCTGAACAAGTCAGAGCTAATGAGGTCTGCAGTGTGTGTTGAAGTCTGCATATGTATGTAATGAATGGCTGTTGCCAAAAGGGGGCAGTCTAAGAGAAATGTGGAGCATCTTATTTAGTGCTGCTGCTGTAGATGCTGCAGCTCTGCTAAGACAACAAACAAACAAACAGTAAAACGGTGAAGTTAAATCTAAAGATGTTTACTGTAGGTTTTTCAGTGGGTTTTTCTCTTTTATTATCAGCCTTTTTTTGGCACTTCTCTCCATCCAAACAGTTGACTATGGGCAGGTGCTGCTTCTTCTGCCACTTTGCACCTTAGAGGTTCTGCTCGTTTCGTACCCGACCATTCCAGGATTCGTCTGTCTCAGGAAGCTTGTTGACAGGAGGTCAGCTCTGACCAGCTGGTGGACGTTTGGTTTCTGCTTCGACACAACTGTTAGAAGGACCCAAGTAATGCCTTGCAGGCCATACATGCAAAAAGGCTTTCTGATTTATGTGGTTTGTAAAGCTTTTGATCCTGTTTGCACATTTTGTAGATAAGCAACAGTGAAAGAAGCGATCCAACAGGTGGGGATAAATATTACTTCTTATCTCAAACTTCAGTCCTCCAGCTGGTGGTCCAGGCTGGTGACCATCAGTCCAACACAGAGTCAATCCAGAGGCAGACTCACACCTCAGGACTGTTCGTCTCTGGGACAAAAATCCTAGTCACAATTTCTTTGTTTATTTTTGAAATCTTAGTAATTTAAAATTATTATTTGATGAGTTAGTGTCTAACTGTCTAGGACATT
Organism: Poecilia mexicana; assembly: GCF_051168715.1. Classification (NCBI taxonomy): domain Eukaryota; kingdom Metazoa; phylum Chordata; class Actinopteri; order Cyprinodontiformes; family Poeciliidae; genus Poecilia; species Poecilia mexicana. The sequence goes on from NW_028263391.1 coordinate 1,561,068, forward strand.
GCATATAATTTATTTATTGTTTAGCTGTAGGTTATCCTGCGATTATTTTGAATGTAATAAAAATGTTGTATCAAGTGGAAAAATAGAGAAAAGTAATGAACATCTATAGAGGCTGCATCTCTGATTTAGGGCAAGTATAAAATAAAGAAGTAGGTTTGAGAAGCGAAGCAAGTAGAAGAGTACATAGAAACACAGAGGTTCTAAAATCTAAGTCTGATTGCCTTTGTTTTCTAAAACGTTAAAGCAGTTATGGGACAAACTGTTCTCCAGTGTGGCCAACACAATGTAGATATGGACAAAACTTATGTCAGCGTTTTCAAAGTTTCTGGAGAGGGGCGTCCTTACCTTAGACCTTTCCCGGATTGCCTTGTCTCCCAGGCGGCTGGCGCACACGGAGATGAGCCGATCAATGAGATTGAGCAGAAAGCTGATCGCCTCGCAGCCGCGCTCCGCGCCGCTCACCCAGGCAATCTGATCCCCGCGGATGCTCTTGCGGCTGACGCCCGGGATAGAGCCGGCCAGCCGGCCGTCTTGGAGCTGTCCGGAGCGATGCATCTCCACCACCTGGTCCAACACAGCGCTTCCGGCCAGATCCCCGAGGAGACCGTCCACGTAGCAGAAGCCGTGGGACAGGAGAGCCGGAATGAGCCGCTCCAGAGCCAACCGCTCCAAGTCCGTGTACGATATGTTCTCAATAAAGGGCATTTTGACGGGGGGACTTGAACTGAGGTAGAGTGTTTAAAAAGTTCCACTAAATTTTACAAACAGGGAGAGAAAAGTTGCGTGTGTGGACAGCTGTCAGAGACTCAGCTGAGGCTGAGTGGAAGCACAGATGTTCCCTGTTGATCTGCTGTCAGAAAACGTTTCACAGCTCAAGGAACCACAGGGCCGTTTTAAACACTGAAAACTACAGAGGTAGCCACTTTGCCTGCAATACTGCTTCCGGTAGCACTTCAAAATGAAATGTCAAATTTAAATCTCAAAACCACATCACGCACCTCTCCTACCATACACTCTTCCATGCATGAGTGTATGCAATATACAGAAAACAGTGGAATAGCATCAAAATATTAATTTGTTTGTTTCACAGTAGAGTAATTACATTCCAACAGCAGATAAGCAACTAGAAATGCTAAAAAAAGAACATCCAAAGATGGGCATACGGATATATAGTTTTCCTATTCTTCTCTTAAATCAGAGGAATAATTTAATTAATAAAAAAATGAAAGAAAGAAATAGCTCAGCAATTTTCAGAATCCACAAGTAGACGAAGATAGAAGAGGCAGGGCTCTAAGGTCTAATCTAAATTATGTTAGCTGTTAGCCCCTCACTGTAAACTTTTCAAAATATGAATATATAAAAAAGGCTAAATAAAAAAAATATATTTTGTTTCTTCCTATATATAGTTTTTTGACAAAAAGAAGGAGACAAGGTTGAATTAGTGCATATTTGCAAGGTATCAACATCATGGTGGAAGAAGCTGTCTCTCTGCTGGATGCTTTTTGCTAACAGCGCTCTGAAGTCTAAACAGTTCATGCCCAGGATGTGTGGGGTCTGCAGAGATGTTGGCTGCCCTTTTCTTGACCTTAGATCTGTATAAATCCTGAGGAAAGCTCAGTCCTGATGATCCTTTCCACTGTTTGGACTCATCCTGTTCTGCAGATGAGCCAACAGTGAAGGAAGAACACATTTCACTTTTCACACATTTACCCGCCAATCCTACTGTTTGTATCAGTGTGTGAGCTATTTTTAATTATATGACAACTATTCATCGTGAAACTAAACCAATATATCTTAACAGCGATACTGGGGCTTTATTTTGAAAACCAGGGTCCACATGTTCCGCTGTTGTTCACGCTGCTTCACAGAGAAAGTGTGTGCTGAATGTGAGAGCGGTGTGGGACGTGCTGAATGTGATGTTCGCTGTGAGTAGAACGGGAGTTGAGGAACGGAGGCAGGAGAGGGGGGTCACTGGTTTTAATGACATGTGACGTCACATTTCTTATTAAAAGTATGTTTTGGGTAAAGTAGTCGGGACTCGGGAGCCTTTAGTGTAAAGTCAGACGCGCAGCATTTCAGAGGTTGTGGGTTCTCCTCTCGTCAGCAGTGGAGCTGAACATATGTTCTACTGTTTAAGACGAGACGAGCTGTTTTCGACGTGCTCGCGCACTGGGCGTACCCGGCGCCATTGAGAACAACGTGGAGATCATGTAGCCCTCGCGACTTCACAAGCACAGTTCCTCCTGTTGGCAGTGGACGTGATCTTCGCCACGCGCAGGGAAACTAACTGTTGTTACAGCTGAATAATATAGCAGACTTAGGAAATTATGGGCATTAGCATTTCTAACAGCACTCGGAACTAAATAATCAGGTCAGTTATTAAGCAGTCAGCTCAAAACAGAACTAATTCAATAGAAGTTCCGATTCCTTTCTATTTATATGGCTAGCAGAGACCGTAAGAAACACCGATTCCTGCGCAGTCACGGAGTAAATTTAGTTGTTTGCATGGTATTTAAACTTTGTAAAAATTTGTTATAAAAGTATTACTGATTGCACTTTAAAAATTAGGTAACTTTATGTTATTAAAGGTAAAGTTTAAACAGTAATGATTTCTTGGTTAATGTCAAGTTGTCATAAAGACATTTTGAATAATGTCAACATTGTAGTAAGTGTCATAATTTACCGAATGACGCTTTATGACAACAGTCAAATATTCATGAAGGCTTATTCATGTTCATGACAGGTGTTATGTCAGTCTTATTCACCCCCCTTCAAATAAAGTGTTACCCAAATGTTTAAACATGATAAAAACCAAAAGTAGGTAAAACAAGTATAACTTTAATTATTTCAGATATATAGAATGGTATTACAATGACTTCACCAAAACATCTTAAGTCAAATTATGTGACTACAAAACTTTACAAAGATGTATACAAGAATATATACATTCAAGAAAAGTACATATTTTAGCAGGAGAAAGTGTTAGCTGTGGCAGTGGGAGTTTATGTTGCTAATAAATGCAACCAAAATATAAAAAGGATATCTGATATTTTGTTATAAGGACAAATTAGCTTAGACTTAATTAGATTAGGCCTTATTTTGACTGATTTTCTTTCCCACTGAACCTTCCTTTCAACAGTCCAATAAATCCTTCCTGATGTGTTGATCAAGTGCCAAGCTGGAGGAACAGATTGTTATGGTCCACTGAGATCGCATATAAGGAGCTGCACTGTACTGAGAATAGACCCCAAATTCTCACAAACTTTGGCTCTCAGAAAACAAATTCTGGTCCAATTTTGCAATTCAACCACAAAAATATCCTCCGACACCTGCAAACAGAACAATTAAAACAGGGATGGAGGTAACTGCTGCCCATAATGATGCCTGAGGATTGATTGGAGCATTTCACAGATTAAACAAATACAAAAACCACAATTAAATCTCTGGAATGAACAATAAAGGAAAACTGAAAAACAACCTAAACCCTGAATTGATTAACCCTCCTGCGGTCTTGCCGTGACAGACAACGAGGAAGCGCACACAGGGTCAGTGCGACCCCACCAGACCGCATACAGGTTCAAAAGCTTGAGGGGTTCGATGGACCACAGGAAGGTTAACATTATTTTACATGTCAAACATAAATAGAAAGTATTATTAAGAAACATATCTTGAGTTACAGGAAGTTCAAAGAGATGTTTTTGTTCTTGACAATCAGATTTTCACAATCATTTCATTGCAACATATTTCCCAGATCCATCATCTGTAAAGGAATTTGTCAGCTTTTCGCAGTTTATAACTCATCTATGAAGAGCTTCACTCTAGTGCTAGATTCCTCAAAGTAGTGGTTAATGGAATTAATTTTACAGATATTTGTTGTATGTTTATAGATTTGAAGTTAAGAATCAGAAAAGTCATGATGGACAGAAAAATGTTAAAACTTTTGCAGATTGTTTCTTTATACTCAATAAGTGAACTATATTTTGGGATGCAGAGTATGGCAACAATCTACTTAGTTCAAAAAAAGTTATAAAATAAAATAAAAAAAACATCCAGATCTAAAGATAAAATATAACTAAACATGATGAGTCTGAAAGAAAAGTCAGAAGATTAAAAATAAAAATCTATATGAAGGATTGTGTGCCATAAAGAGAACTATAGCATGTTTATAGTGAAAAAAACTGCTTGCTGTTAACTAGCTGTGACAGAGCTGACAGGCTCTCCCTGTATGCTGCATATGGTTTAATTGTCCAGATCAGGTTGGAGGAATGCTGAGTTTCATCACAGGAGATGAAAAGCAGATCTAAAGATCTCATCCTGCTCAGCCAGTCAAACAACTACAGGACAACAAGAGAAGGGCGCCCAAAGTGGGTCCTCGAGGGCCGGCATCCTGCATGTTTTAGCTCTCTCCCTGGTTTAACACACCTGGATCAAATGATGGCTCGTTGGAAGGCCTAAGAGGAACATCGACAAGGTGAAAAAGTTGTTACTACCTCCAGGGAGAGAACTAAAACATGCAGGATGCCGGCCCTCGAGGACCAACTTTGGGCGCCCCTGAACTAGAGGATAGCAAAAGCAAAGTACAGTCCAACAAACTACACATCACTCGAACAGTCAAGTGCACTTGAGTCAAAGTGAAAAAGCAAACAGCTGAAACTAAGCACTTCACCTCCAAGTAAAACACTGCTTACAATGTCTGCTCTCACAGCGGTTGGCTGTAGTCTTACATGGCCTCCAGCACAGTGAGCCCAGCTTCTACTTTTGATCTGGATTCCATGAGGAGAGAAGTCCTGTGACAGTCCGACTTCAAACAGGGACGTGTATCCAAGCACAGAAAAATGGAGGGTTGTTGGAGGATGTGGTAGGCGGATGGACGACGGGCTGGACTAGTGGAACGCCAGAAGAGGCGGCTCACTGGACTACCTCAAAGTAGTGGAGGATGGCCATGATGTGCTGCGGCATGAAGACGTAGCCAGTGTAGATGGCCATGGCAGCCACGGAGATCAGCAGGGAGTCTGACAGGCAGAGATTAAGGAAGAACTTCCTAGTGGGAAAAGACTCTTTCTGCTGCGAGGGATTGCAAAGTTATTAGCAGCATCGCATCATAAAATAACAATTACACTGCATAGAGATTCCTTGTAGAGACAAAAATTAAGGTGAGGGTTAAAGGTTAATGCATTGCATTTCCAGTCTGTGTGTCTTGCACACAGACTGGAAAGATGATTGCTCGGAGGCTTTTCTTTCTGCGTGTCAAGTCCAACCATTTGCAGCCTGTTACACTAACTCATGCAGCTGCGTGTGCTTCGTAACAGTATTTATCATTTTTAATTGTACGTCTTTGATGGTTTCTTCCTCTACACTATGTTAGAGGAAGAAGAAGATCAAAAACTTTCTCTTTCTTTTCAAGCATACCAGAGTTGGAATCTCCATATTTGTGTGTTTCTGGAACACCTATAAATCTGACACACATGCGGCATCTGCAAACAGTAGCGGTAATGATGAAGCAGCTTGTTTTGATCTACCGGTTCATTTCTGCTTCAAAAACTGATCTGATGCAACGCTGGAAAAGACTATTGTGTTCAAGTTGTGTTGAAGGTATTAGCCTATCAGTGAAGCTATTCAAGCCTGAAATAGCATCTCAACGTTAAACATGTAGCAGCAGCACAGACGTCCCACACATTAATGTCAGTGTCCATAGTCCACATTTCTGAAGAAGTTCAACAAATGATCAGAGCTTCATGAAACTCTGGAAAGATGAAAGGACACAATAACACTTTGCTCCAATCTGAAGTTTGAAGAACCTGAGTAACAAACTACACAGAGTACCGTAAATACATTTGTTGTTGAGTTAATTTGTCTATGTATTCAGTAATTTAATAGTCTTTGGAATTAAGCCATTGCTTATTTTGTAAATATGGCATTCGATTAAAACCCAGTTAATTTTGCGTAGTTCAAAGTACAGTTTTTTTATGAATTAAGTAAAGGTTTCAAACTCAGCCAAAAAAAATAAATAAATACATAAATAAATAAATAAATAAATAACCCTCAAGAAATGTTTATTTGTTGTAATAAAGCTTCTTGAACTTAATTGATTTGTTGCCAAGGTTGCTTACTTTTAAATTGTGACATTTGTGGAGAATGCTGACTTTTAGATTGAACACCAGACTAATATGTACCAATTACATTTATTAAATTACAATAATTGAGTATCTTTTTGTAAAAAAAAAAAAAAATACTTTTAAGAGTAATTTTACAACACTGATTGTTCAATTAAAAGGTATGCTTTTAACTGAGTAATCTTATTGTAAAGTAACAATACTCTTCCCCGAGTACAATTTCTGTATCTAGTGTGAGTAACTTGTTAGAGTGACAAGCTTTGGTGCTCTATTTTCCATCTGCTGAGTGTGTCAGGCCTTTTGGAGAACAATAAGATACAGATTCCTTGTAGGATCTCTAATCATATTTAATGACGTACCCAATCAAGCTAACTTCACTGCAGTAATAACTAATAATCATAGAGTCACTTGTTTCTCAACACAATCTTAAACTTATGTTTCTGAAACTGGATTACTCAGATTGGGGTCAAGAACCACAAACGTTTTAATTAAATAGTCATGTCACATCAAAACAAAGCAGTGACGTAATGACAAATCCATCGGTTAAACCCGAAACCTTCATTCCTCTTCTCTCGTTTTTATTCAAACGGGCCAGGTTAATGAAAAACTACGTTTGTCACGCAACAGGAAGAGTTTCCATCAGTTTCAACTATAAAGAAGCTCTGTGTTCAGAGAAGTGGAGCTGGTGGAGATTTTCAGGACAGAGCATGGGCTTGGAATTAAAGTGTTTAGAATTTAAGTAAAAAAATAAACGTACCTTCCTGCTTAAGTACATAAAGAAAATCCTATTAATCATAAACTCGTGTAGTTTAAATTTATTACTGACTTGACGTGAACCTCAAAGACAATTTAGCTCAAGTTGTGTCAAATTATCACTTAGCCTAAAGCTAAGGTTAGCTTTCCGCTAGCCACCAGCAGCAAGTTTGAATCATCGTGACACGGAAAAGGATACTGAACACGGTCCTCTCCCAGGGCTCCAGCATGTACAGCGCTGTCACTAGCAGGTACTGGTAATAAAACCAGGACAGCTGCTTCCAACAGTCTCCAAGCGCCATAATCCAACTTCAGAATACTTCAATTTAGCTTTCACCAAGCCTGCCTGTTCTCTGGTTCGTCTTCCGGCGTTTTCCAGAGTGTCTTCCTGTATTTCGTATGGTGTTTATTTTCAGCCAATCACAGCTCGGTTTTCTATTGCGCGAATCTGACGTAATTCAGGACATATACATGAATATGGTTCAGGATTCGCGAATACTACCACTAGTACTACTAGTAATGGTACTAGTACTATATTACTAGTATGCTAATCATAATTATGATACTAATACTTATTAGTATAATAACCCTAGGCCAGATGTGATTTTTATGAAGAGACAAAAACTAAGGGAAAACATTAAAGTTCACTGGAATAACAGCAAAGAATGCAAGCTACGTAGAGAGTAGAAAAATATTTAACTCTAACAGTTAGGAAAAGTGGTCAGTTTGTCCTCCAGCAGCAGAACTACAGAGAAAGCTCAGAATAACATAATACTCTAACTGTTCTGAACTACCCTACCTCAAAATGTAAACTTTTTGGCAACAGGAAAATAAAAACTGTGAAAAAATCATGGGACTGATAAGAAAAAAGATATTTGTTTTTGATATTTTCAAAATTTTTTAACATGTTTTTACCAATCAGAGCTGAGCAACGCTGCTGTTAATTACTTGTTTTTTTAGTTGTAGCAGCTGTACCACATAGGTGGTCCTATATGCTGGGTATAGGACCACCTATGTGGCCTATACCCAGCACCTCAAATGTGCTGGGTATTTCCCATCCTACTTACACCCAGCATAAAAGTCCGTCCCGCAAAACTCATGTTTCATTTTTTTTCCTGAGGAATATGAATCCAGCTGATGAATAACACAGGAATACTTCTCAACATCAAGTCTCTGTCTTTTGTATTCTACTGGCCTGTGACCATAAACATTTCACCATAGATAAAAAACATCTTAACGCTTTTAGAACTGTGCAGCAGATGATAGTTGTTAAAAAAAAGAAGCAGATATTAAAATTATAACTGTTTAAAAGTCTTTTAGTTGTTTAAACAGTTGGTGAAAACAAAGAATTTTCGGATTTCAGAGCATAAACCTAAAACGCATTCCCAAGCAAAAGAAAAATGTATTCTTTTTCCAGAAGTGGACTGGAATGTGAAGTAGTAGTTCATTAGGCTGTGCAAGGCTCTCTGACAACAGGCTGAGGTGAAACTCTATGAAAACTGATGCTAATGCAGGAAACTGGATTTACTAAAAGTTGAGAGGAAATTCAGCTATTGATGATAGAACAATCATTTTAGTCAAAACGGGTAAAAACAGTTTCTGTTGGACGAGGTTCCACAGACAAACTGGAAAACAGACAAAAAAGAAATTCAGGATTTGAACCTGTTCAGTCCACCTCAGCAGTGACTGGCCAGTATGTTAAAAAAATGGTAGACCTCGTCTTTGTCAAACACAGCCACCTCTGTGGAGCACTCGGAACATTTCACAGGGTGGTAGATCTCATCAGAGTCCATGCCGGCCGGCCTCGGGCTGGCAGCCTCTGCTGTCTGGCCTCTCCTCCTCTTCCTGGGCTTTTTCTCCTGCTGTGTTTTGTAGCGCAGCACCTCATCTGTCTTCACTGTGCAGTTCATCACAAACATGGCTCGATACTGCGTGCGGTACTTCTCATGCCTGGTGAAGACCAAACACAGAACAGTATTTATTCAACACGGTTTCCAATTCATCAAACACTGCTTTGAGATGTTACAAATGACAGCTACTTTACAATATGGGTGGACTGGATTGTTATCCCACAATTATAGGAGAAACAGAACAGCATGTAATACATTCACCTTAGAAACCATGGAAAGGTTTCTTGTTGGATGAAGCCAGTTTAAAAACGGATATATAAACACAGTACTATGCAAAAATAGTCATACCCTTTCAACATGCTCACCATTTCGTTCAATTAAAAATTTTATTAAAAAATATTTTATTTATACTAAAGGGAAATTAAATGTTGCCATAGCTCATATCATCCAAGTATCCAAGTAAACTGCCGTCATGGACAGTGACGCTGTGGCCGGAAAGGATCTCCAGTAGCAGTCAGTCTCGAAACTAATCTCAAGACACCTCTGACTGAAGACTGAATCTATGACAGTTTCAAGACTTAAAAGACATGCTAACAGCTCAGCTTTTGGGCAGCAAAGACAATATTTCATGGTGGAATGACACCAGCAGTTGTTCCCCACTCTGCTAATCCATCTCATTTGCTTTTGCCACTCTTAAGTTATTGAGGAGGATTATACAGAAGTTGCTCAGAGTCAAAATTGGAGACAGCAAAGAGAAGTAGAGGAAGAAGCAGGAGAATAAACTGGAGAGGAACAATATCAGAGATGTGTGGTCAGGGATGAAGAAGATTACAGGCTTCAAACAAAAGGAGGATCAGTTAGATGGAACCTTGTTCCTGAACAGGTTCAGTTCAGGAACATGCTCATCATCATCATCCTCTCCTGTCCAAGGCCAAACACACATCCCACCTTCCTCTAACCCAGAGGTTCCCAAACTGTGGGGCGCACCCCCGAGAGGGGGCGCCGTGTCATTGCAGGGGGGGCGCGGGAAGCCGTCTGGATGAAAAAAAAAAAAAACGAAACATGAACACTATGCGCTGGGTTTTTACCTTAGAATGGCCAACTCTCTGTTATTCCTATGTCAATTTGATAGAGTAGAGGCTTCCACACTTCCCATATTTGTCTCCTCTGTCACTTTTATCAGCAGTTAAAACTGTTTAATCCATTGTTAACATGTTGTAACCTGTTTTTCTGAGCCGCCTTTAAAAGCAACATGAGCGCTACGACGCTCGCGCTGGGCTTCCACCTGTGAAGGAGACCTGCTGCTGCTGGGCGGAGCTACGTAGGTTTGTGTTAGAATCACGGCAACAAACCAGCAAAACGCAAAGAACTTTTCACAGTTTTTCCCTCCAAACTAACCGACTGAGTTGGGTAAAGCTGTTGGATGCAGGTAATGTTAGCTAAAAGATGACTAGCTAATATCAATACAGAACCTTAAGCTTAACAAGTACCTTGTAGGCCAGGGGTGCCCAAGTCCAGTCCTCGAGAGCCACCATCCTGCAACTTTCAGATGCATCCCTGCTTCAACACACCTGAATCAAATGAATGGCTCGTTATCAGGCCTCTGTAGAGCTGATCCCGGTCTGTTGGAGTAAGGATACTTCTAAAACTTGCAGGATGGTAGCTCTCGAGGACTGGACTTGGGCACCCCTGTTGTAGGCTAACGATGTTGGTGTCTATTTTCAGATACGTACATTCATTTTGCCCCCAAAAAAAGTCGATGCCACCCCCCCTGTCACACGCGTCGTTTCAACCAGACAGCCATTTGTAATCCATAGGGGGGGCGCAGAAAATGTTTGGAAATCACTGGGGGGGCGCAGAAGAAAAAGTTTGGGAACCACTGCTCTAACCTACAGCTTTTCTGTCAAACCTCAGATGTTCTAGTTTCCATGGATTCTTCTGCTTCTACAAGTTTGTCTTCACCCACATCAGGAGATGCTGCTGCTTACGTTTTTCTGGATCTAGAAGTGAAGAGGCAGCTGGAGAGACTGAACCAGAACAAGGCTGCAGGTCCAGATGGTGTCAGCCCCAGAGTCCTGAAGACCTGAAGCTGCAGAGCAACTCTATGGGATTCTGCAGCATCTCTTCAACAATATACTGACCCAAGAGAAGGTTCTGTTGTTGTGGAAAACATCCTGTCTGGTTCCGGTACCATAGAAAACTTAGCCATCAGTCATCAATAACTATAGACCAGTTACCATGACAACCCACATCATGAAGGTCGTGGAGAGTCTCCTGTTAGCCCACCTGAATAAGTAGACAAGCTCATATCAGGACTTCCTGCAGTTTACTTATCGCCGTGGAGATGGAGGTGCAGATGCCATCATACACCTTCTTCAACAAACCCACTGTCATCTGGACAAGGCAGGCAGCACTGTGAGGATCATGTTCTTTGATTTCTCCAGTGAATTTAACGCAATTCAGCCTGATCTGCTCTGAGAGAAACTCCAGAAGACACAGGTGGAGGCTTCAACAATCACCTGGATCTATGACTACCTGACAAACAGACCACAGTTTGTGAGACTGAAGGACTGTTTGTTTAATCAGGTGGTCAGTAACACAGGAGCACCACAGGGGACAGTATCTCACCATTCCTTGACACTCTACACTTCAAACTTCCAGCATAAGACTGACTTATGTCATCTACAGAAATACTTAGGTTGCAGTTGTTCGGTGTATCAGAGATGGACAAGAGGTTGAGTACACAGAGCTGGTCAGTAGTGGGAAGTAACGAAGTACAAGTACTTCATTACTGTACATTTTTCATGTATCTGTACTTTACGTAAGTAGATTTAATAATGGATGCTTTCTACTTTTACTCCACTACATTTTACATTAAGTATCTGTACTTTCTACTTCACTACATTTCTACAAAACTGTCGCGTTACTCGTTACATCCAATTCGCGTTGTGCTTTTTTTCCGTTAAAATGTGAAGTTCAGGGTCTTAAGGTGGCGCCGTAAAATCCAAGCAATAACATGACTTAGTGTCTGTTGTCACCCATCGCCTCCACCTTTACTCGCACGCGGAGCTCCAGACATGCAGTGGTTTCCTCTGAGAGGGAGAAGATGTCTGTCTAATCGTCAGTAATATAATAGCGCTGCATAAACCATAGATATGGCGACATGTAAAATAAGCAGCGCTTCGCTTTCACAGACGGTGGGGACTTCGTCCAACTTTTAGCATCACTTGGAAGGAAAGCTTAAAGAAAGGTAAGATCTGTGGACGTGAGGCTAGCAAAGCTAGCTGTACTGAGACACATGTTGCATCTGCGATGAAAAAAAGTGTCGCTCATGCGCTGAATTATTGTGTGGAGGTGATGACTGAGGTGTCGCATATATGGGACAACGCTGTGACCAAAGTGCAATATAGTGATATGACATTCAGGAACGATCCGATTCTTCTGGACGGATCTTTACTGATTAAATTTATTTCAGCTCTAAGTATTTAATATCTAGGTGTTTTGTGGATCTTTCAGATCAATTTGAGAAGCAATTTTGAAGGTAAAACTTAATTTTTTTGTGTCACGTAGTGCGGGGTCTTGGTCTTGACTTGGTCTTGGCTACAACTCTGCTACCTGGTTCCTCGGTTGCATGTCCTCCCCCACCCACCTTCTTTCCATCCCCTTTCTGATGGATTTCTTTAAAAATAAAAGCCACTAGGGGCAAAAAAAGTGAAGTTCATGTTATGTTAGGACAGGAGACAAGATGTTTCCATCCCTGAAATTATGATGCATAGAATCACATGTCTAAGTCTAAACTATGTTACAGAGTAAACATAATAGAAACATGCTTTATCTGTGGCATTGTTCATTAAAATGGCACATTTCTAATGTATTAAAATTAAATACAATCGGTTCACTTAATGATATTGTATTAGGGATTAGCAAGTACTTTTACTTTTAATACTTAAGTATTTTTAAAAGCCAGTACTTTTTTACTTTTACTTAAGTACAAATGTTAATGTGGTAGTTTTACTTTTACTTAAGTACATTTTTTGAGTACTTTCTCCACCACTGGAGCTGGTGGACCACTTTGTGAATTGGTGAGGGAACAATCAAATCATCTTGAATGTAAACAAAACAAAGGAGATGATTGTAGGTTGCAGGTTGGGTATAATCTCTAAGTTTACCAAGAGGTTACAGCCAACATGTTGAAGACCAAGTCTCTGTGATCCCAACAGCCTGACATATATATTGCACATGCTCAGTGTGGATGTGGAGGTGGTTGTGTTCCTCCTGACCTCTGACAGTCCAGGCAGAGCGTGGTCATGCAGGCAGGACAGTTCAACACGGCGTCACTGCTGGGGAGGCGATGGTTCTGGCCAGCCTGGGACCGGGATGCTGTGCTCTGATGCTTTCTGCCGTTATACCTTCACAGGACGAAAGAAAGCCGATTTACACTGAGAGGTAAAACATTGTTGTCCTGCACTTTCATAGCAGGAAAAAGGACATGCCGGTACCTCCTTGCGTCCACCCAGGCCTGGTCCCTGTCGTCCTCATCTGGGTCATACAGCAGCTCATCGTTACTGGGAACAATCCGCTGCCTGCGCCGCCGGTCTGTGGAGCTGCCTACAGTACAGATTCAGATCACTGTTCAAGACTCAACATGGCCACTTAAACCAGGTGACTGTTTTTTCCTCCACACTTTCTAACTTTAAATAGAGAGTTTTCCTGCTGCAGGTCAGTTGGTTAGGGTTAGGGTTAGATTTTACTTAAAACTCAATACACGTCAGGGGTGTGCTGTGGTGGCGCAGGGGTTAAGCACAACCCACATATGGAGGCCTTCGTCCTCGACGCAGCTGTCGCAGGTTCGATTCCCGGCCTTGGTGACCTTTGCTGCATGTCTTCCCCCTTCTCTCATTACCCACTTTCCTGTCAATTAACTATCAAATAAAGGCCACTAGAGCCAAAAACAAATCTTAAAAAAAAAACTTCTGAATTAGAAAAAAGCATCTTTCAGAATTCTAGCATGGAGTAAACAGAGACAGTTACGGTAATCCTAACTGACCTGATATAGGCATAGAGAGAAAGAATAAAAGGTCTTTTTGATGATGGACCGTGCAGACTGATCTCTTACCTGGTGTGTCGTCGTCCTCTGAGTCAGAATCAAAGTAGACCTTATCGTACATCTGAGGTTTGGAAACGCAGGAAGCTCCAGCACTTCCTCCACCTGTGGGATCTGTCACGGAATATTTATGTCAGTTTATTTAAAAATGAACTCACAATGTTCAATTTAAGGCTGAAACAATCTGAGACATCAGTTACTTAAACAATCATCAACTAACTTCGTAATTATCTAATTATTAATTAGGCCATACAGACTCACTATAAGGCCATTTGCTGGAGGAATAACACAATTAGAACAGTAGTGAAGCCAAAACTGTACAGGACACATTATTTTGCATTTAAGATGTCTCTAAATCTGTTCTCATACGCTTTGCTATTTATTTTTGCAATTTACTTTTAACAGTCAACCCTCTGAATCTCTACAGAATAATTTCCAGACAAACTCTAAATAGTGTGAATCATTTTGATTCATTGAGACGCAAACCTTGTAGAATGGCAGTTAGGAGTGTAAACCAACTTACCAGCTGCTGGTCCCCAGGTTCCCTCCATGGTCCGGATAGTGGAGCTAAGTTCAGCCTCCATCTCTTTTTCAAACTCATCCTCACTGGATGACTCGCTCTCCCCTGTCAGGTACTCCCGTATCAGCTTCTTCTTCTGCTCCGGGGTTCCGTTCAGCAGCACGTCCAGCTCGTCCTCTGAGCTGAAACCAAGTGAAACGTTCTTATGCAAACACATTGTTGCCTTATGTCCCTCCTTTCTGTCCCATAAAAGGTAGAATAGACGTATCCATAGATACTATCGCAAAAGTTGAGATACTTTTGTGACACCTTTGTCACCTTTAACCTTATTGCAGGAAGGTTAAAGGTGACAATACGAGTATTCAAAAATAAATAACCTTTTCTTCCAACTAGTGTTGGACATAAACACTAAAATTACATGAGCTGTCAGTGTGTTTAATGAAGACCCTTCATGCGCTGCCTTACTCTGCTGCTTATTGCCAGAAATAAATCCATGCTCTCAACATAAAACCCTGACAGTTAGGACTAGGCTTCAATATATAACCACCGCGTGCGTTTTGTTTACATGTTAGAATCCAGCTAGCCTTTAGCTCCTAGCCTCATGCTAATGGTTCAAAGCTAATGTGTAGCATACCTGCTCTCAGCTCGCTCTTCGTCGCTCGGTTCCTCAATTTCATACGAGTCAAACTCCTGGGGTTTACTCAACTTGTTCATTCTGTAGACAGATAAAACAAAACCTATAACAAGAGAAAATGAACCCAATCCACCTGGATGTGAAGTAGCTTCTTCTTCGTTTGCATTTATTGGACGCTGACTAATTTAGAAGTATCTTTAGCGCCACCTAGTGGACTAGAGAGCAAAGCAAATGTGTGTAAAATATTTCATTGATGTTTTTATTATAAATAATAACCCAAATGAATTTGGTACCAGGTGAAAAAACAATTACTCCATAAAAATAATAGGATATTTTGCCATGATTGATGTTGTGGTCGAGCCACAACATCTCTATTAAATTTAAATCCAGACTTTGAATAGGCCTCCCCAAAAGCTTTATTGTGTGCCTTGACTTTCTGGTTTGTTTCCCTGCTGAATAACTCAAATCTACTTAAGCAAAGACCTTGTTTAGATTTTGTTTTAATATAAGGTTTAGATATGACTGGTTGTAATTCCTATACCTGTGCTGTCGGAAAGCATAGTAAGTATAGGAAAGTATATGTAATTTATTACAGTGTGGTATTGTGAGCTTGTTAAAGATAAAACATGATGGGAATGATGGATTCTAACAATTAGTCAGATGTGCAAAGTCTGTTTTAGCTGATTATAGAATTTTAAAACAACTCAAGCTGAAAATATCTGAATGTGATCTGAGCTGACCCTTTAAATTCAGAAACTAATGGTTCAATATTCTCCCTCACAATTTTCTGTTTTTGAGCAGAATTCATTAATTACAGAAAATCCTATAGATCCTACACCAGTAAACCAGCTTAGAAAAATCTGAATAACCGCCATGTTTGAGTTCTTTCTGAATTGATGGGCTACAGTTTTTCCTCAAATGCTTTGGTACATTTTTCTGATCAGAATAAACATTTTTATCATTTTTTTTTAAATTAGGAATATATCATCTGGATGCCTGTATCTCATTATTTGGCCTGTGATGTCACCGTCTACACCTTTTGGTCCACATTCTGGACATATCAGCTCCTTGCAATCAAATCATTTACACAACCACCACTGCTTTGGATATGGGGGCAATTTTCATGCAACCCAGACCACTTCTTGTAGATGCTTTAATCCTTATCAAAGGTATTTATTTAAGGGAAATATTAAAATTTAATGTGATTGAAATAAATCAGTACTGAGCACATTTAAGGATCTTTGTGCAGGAGATTTAATACAGGAAGAGCTGCCTTAGAGCTCCCACGTTAGCTTAACATTCCTTTCCTGAATATTTTGGCCAGTTAACTTTGGAAAATTGTTGAAATTCAGTCCCAGTTGAGGGTTTTCCAGCATTTTCCCAGCTATTTTAAAGTTATGCCCCAGTATCTCAATAGGCTTCAGGACAGGACTTTGATTAGGTCACTCCAAATCTTCAGTTTGTTTTTCTGAAGAAAAACAAACTGAAGATTTGTTTTTCTTCAGTTCTTCAGTATTCAGTTTCTAAATACTTTCTGAAAGTATTCAGAAAGTTTTTCTGAATACTTTCAGAAAAACAAACTACCAGTTTGTTTTTCTGAAGAAAAACAAACTGGTAGGCTTGCTGGTGTGTTTGGGATCATTGTCCTGCTACAGAGCCCATGTTGGTTTCAGGAGGTTTCAGGCAGCTTGGCGTTCTCCTTCAGGAGAATCCATGGCTCCATTTATCACAGCAAGTCTTCCAGGTCAAGAAGCAACAAAACAGCCCCAGACCATCATGTTACAGTAAAACATAGCAGCATGATTTACTGCTGGTATGAGGTTCTTCTTCTGAAACCTATCGTTACTTTACACCAGATGTAACGGGGCACACACCATCCAAAAAGTTCAACTTTTGTCTCGTTAGTCCACTGAATGTTTTCCCAGAAGTCTTTGAGATCTAGATGAGACGAGGCTTAATGTTCTTTTTGCTCAGCCGTGGTTTTCATCTGGGAACTCTGCCATGCTGACAGGTTTTACCCAGTTTATTTCTTATTGTGGAGGCGTGACCTCTGACCTTCACTAAGGCCTGTAGTTCTTTGGTTGCAGTTGTGGGTTAGTGACTTCTTGGATGAGCTGTTGCTGCAGACTTAGGGTAATTTTGATTGACCAGCCACTCCTGGGCAGCTGTACTGCTAGTCTCAAAGCTTTAAAACTGCAGGTTTGGAATATTTTTCTCCCTTAATTATGAATACTTTAAATTAAAAGTTCTATTTTGCTTCTACTTGTGTTATCTTTGACTAATATTTAAACTGGTTTGATGACAAACATGCAAAAAAAGAGGTAATCAGGACGTTCAACTTCATTTGTATTCTTCTTTCAAATGTTCATCAGTACCGCCACTAGGTGGAGCCAACAGATAGCACATGTGAAAAATGGATTTCAGTCACTCCTCTCTAAGGTCAAGGCTGCAGCTTTTCTACTGTTTTTCTCGTGGAACCTTTCATAATAAGGTGCAACGTTGAATACAGAGACAAGATTCTGAAAACAAAACTTAAAAATAACAACAACAAAAAGATGTATAACATAGCTATCAACCACATGATCTCTGACCTTTAAAGGAAAGAATTGTCTGCAAGACTTGTTGTTTCATACCATGTGGGGGAGATTTGTCAGTCACCAACTGACAGCAAATGACGGCAGACCTCAGAGTGTCCTTTCATTTCCTACTTTGATAATGGGATGAACGGACGGACAGACGGATGGACGGATGGATGGATGGATGGATGGATGGATGGATGGATGGATGGATGGATGGATGGATGGATGGATGGATGGATGGATGAATGAATGGATGGAAAGAACAAATGATTAATAATCTGGTCTGCTCTTCAGTCCACCAGGTGGGGATAATGCTCTTGTAAGCTATTTTTTTTCTAATTCCAAGTGAAAGAAGAAGCTTATGACAGCGTATTAGGGCAATTTTGGATTAAAAAAAAAAAAGAAGGAGCAAATTTCCACCAAAAAGTGTGAAAAGTCTGAAACTTGCAAGAAACTTTCTGGATTGTTCTTAAAATTTCAGAGTTTTTTTAGAGGATATTTAGTCCTCCTCGTTTCCTGTCTGCAATGGCCCCAAAACCTCGCTGTAGAAGGAATTCACATCCAAGAAGACTAAACTTATTTCATGTTGTCATAGTTAAATCTTTTTTAAATTGCAGGAGTAAACAACATGAAATCCCAGGAGTTTGACCCAAATGACCCTGACAAATTGAGAGGTCGAGACCAATGACTCTGAAAACACACGACTGATGGATTGAGAATCTGCCGCATTGCGCCTGTAGTTTTGTAGTTGAATTTTCCTTCAACCTATAATGAGATGATTGTTTGCTTCTTACTCACTAAAGGCACAAACACTTCAGTTATTACACGTATATTAGTTATGTTGAAGTTTCTGTATCATGAAGTGTACATTACAAACATTACAGATGTTTATTACTTCTTGGACTTTTGCACCCACTTTGTAATTTTCCAGTATGAAATACAGTTTTAAGGCTGGAATTACCAGTGGATATGTCAGAAAATAACCTGTGATGTAGAAAGCTCCCCCCCCAAAAAATCTCAGAAGTCTGGAATATTTAACCACGCTCCTCTCCCAGGCAGAAGAAGAGCTGTCTTCTGGGGACAAATTGACCACCATCCCCTGAGCGTCTGCATGAAGCCTCCCGTCCTCTGCTCAGCCTCTCTGTGTTGATATCGTCATCTGTTTTTGTTTGTCTGTTTGTTTGCTCGCCTTTAGCCGAGTTTGCGGCTGAACGCCGCTTTCAGTTGTGTGACTGTGTGACAAAGTGTCTTCTTGTGTGTGGATTTGCTTGGTGACATTTTCCATCGCAGGTGTGACATGTCGCTCCCCTGACAGCCTCCTGCACCACACACAACAACAACTGTTTTCCAGTTTTACCTGCCTCCCACATACACACTCACACACACACCTCAGCGTCCACCTCTGTCTCAGCTCTACTGCTCGACAAGCTAATTTAGCCAATTACACGCAGGTGTGATGCTAATTTCCCCGAGCTGGCAGCCAGCTCCTGGAGGAGGTAAAAATAGCATAATTACACTCATCTGTCCCTCTGCAGGCAGACAGGCTCTCCCACTGGGTGTCGGCTTTACTGCCACCGCCAAACACACAGAGCAGAGAGACAAACACTCACTGTTGGCTTAGATCATAGACAAGAAGGCAGCAGACAATATATGTGGATGGATGGAACCGTCTGTATGGAGGAATTTCAGATGCGGCCGGTGTTGCGTTTTCCCTCTTTGTTTGAGGCTTTCTATGGATTTTTAGTAATACACTGCAATTTCCTACAAGAAAGGAGAAACAGACTTTTAGTGTGGCGGGATAATTACGAGAAGCTGTTTTTCAAAGCAACAGGGTTGGATGTGTCATTGTTAGAGTTGTGTGTGAGGAGAGGAGGAGGCTTTTTTTCAGAACTCAAACACAAAACAAGGTCAGCATGAGGAGAAACTGACTGAAGTGTTCACAGTGTCTCCCTGCAGAAACAGTATAAAATAATGTGGCATCAAATGGAACCGGAAAACAGGCTTATACCGATTATCTACAAAATGTCTTCAGTCTTTTTTTAGCAACAGGTTTAGGCAAACACAGTCCATACTGGAAACGCTTGTTAAAGACTGCAGCACAACGTAGAAACCCAACAGGAAGTGGAAACTCTTTGTGAGATAGTGTCTCCCAACCTGGTTCTCAAGACACACTGCCCTGGGTGTCTTAGATGCTTCTCTGCTTTAACACAGTCGAATCAGAAGATTGCAGTTCAGCAAACATCTGTTAATCAGCCATCAGATGAAATTTTTGCTGAGGTGAAGCAAAAAAAAAAAAAAAAACACCTAAAAAATGCAGAGTAGTGTGCCTTGACGACCAGGGGTTGAGAAGCACAGATAGGGTACGAAAAGAACGCAGAGGGGGAACCATTACCTCATAATCAATACTTCATCATGGATTTTTTTTGGTTATGGTTTCATATTAGGTCCCTTTTAAGCCATGGTTCCACAATAAACAACCTTTAAAACCTTTTTATGAATCATTTATTATCACATCATACAAGTCAACTCAGCACAATGTAGGTGTTTTAAATAGAGCATCTTGTACTGTAGGACCAAATGGGTGTGGCCTACAACCAGTGGCAGTTCTGGCATGAATGCTGCCCTGAGCAAATACCTCCTTGGACGCCTCCATCACCTACATCACCTCTACACCTACACCACCTACAACACCTCTACACCTCCATGACCTACACCACCTCTACACCTCCATCAACTACACCACCTCTACACCTACACCACCTACACCACCTCTATACCTACACCACCTACACCACCTCTATGACCTACACCACCTCTACACCTCCATCACCTACACCACCTCTACACCTCCATCACCTACACCACCTCTACACCTACACCATCTCTACACCTCCATGACCTACACCACCTCTACACCTCCATCACCTACATCACCTCTACACCTCCATCACCTACATCACCTCTACACCTACACCACCTACAACACCTCTACACCTCCATGACCTACACCACCTCTACACCTCCATCACCTACACCACCTCTACACCTACACCACCTACACCACCTCTATACCTACACCACCTACACCACCTCTATGACCTACACCACCTCTACACCTCCATCACCTACACCACCTCTACACCTCCATCACCTACACCACCTCTACACCTACACCATCTCTACACCTCCATGACCTACACCACCTCTACACCTCCATCACCTACATCACCTCTACACCTCCATCACCTACATCACCTCTACACCTACACCACCTACAACACCTCTACACCTCCATGACCTACACCACCTCTACACCTCCATCACCTACACCACCTCTACACCTACACCACCTCTACACCTCCATCACCTACACCACCTCTACACCTCCATGACCTACACCGCCTCTACACCTCCATGACCTACACCACCTCTACACCTCCATCACCTACACCACCTCTACACCTCCATCACCTACACCACCTCTACACCTACACCACCTCTACACCTCCATCACCTACACCACCTCTACACCTACACCACCTCTACACCTCCATCACCTACACCACCTCTACACCTACACCACCTACACCACCTCTACACCTCCATCACCTACACCACCTCTACACCTCCATCACCTACACCACCTACACCACCTCTACACCTACATCACCTACACCACCTCTACACCTACACCACCTACACCACCTCTACACCTCCATCACCTACACCACCTCTACACCTACACCACCTACACCACCTCTACACCTCCATGACCTACACCACCTCTACACCTCCATCACCTACACCACCTCTACACCTCCATCACCTACACCACCTCTACACCTACACCATCTCTACACCTCCATCACCTACACCACCTCTACACCTACACCACCTACACCACCTCTACACCTCCATCACCTACACCACCTCTACACCTACACCACCTACACCACCTCTACACCTACACCACCTACACCACCTCTACACCTCCATCACCTACACCACCTCTACACCTACACCACCTACACCACCTCTACACCTACACCACCTACACCACCTCTACACCTCCATCACCGACACCACCTCTACACCTACACCACCTGCTCCCCCTGGTTGGTGAACAACCAGGGGGCGCTTGTTCACTATTGATTGCTCATGGAATTTTATCTACAGAAAACTTGTTCGGTTTATGACAGATTTTTTTTCTTGTTTTTTGCTTGCTTGTCTTTGCCAACCCCGATACAATGGCCCTCTGGGAGGAGAGCCATATTTCCCATGTGAGAAACTGGGCACCTTTGAGGAAATGTGTTTCAGTCAGACAGACAAAGTAATGGTAAAAATTTTTTAAAAAGCACATCCCTTTCTATAGTATTATATATCAGTGGTAGGACGTGCCTAATCTTTCCCAAACTGTTTCAGTTTTAACTTTATTTATGGTTAATAAGCAGTGACATTATGGAATTTGCTCTGTGTGTCTCTATGCATCTGAGATTAAACTTAATTGTTTAACTTTGTAAGCCTCTAATGATTTATCCTTTAAAAGTCCAGACAGAGAGGTGTGCTTTCTTTCCATCATTTTCACTAGTTCCTTTTTAACAGAAAGTATTTCTACAATCAGGATTCAGACAACAGAAGGAGCTTCTTGCTACAACAACCAGAAGTTGCTACTATTCTCTCCGTAGGAGTATTTGTCATGGCTCCTTTGTTCTGGTTCAAAGACCTGAGTGTAGAAAGTTGCTGTTGTTTTGCAGCTCCAACTCTTTGTGTTTCACAGAGATTAATAACAGATACGATCTGGAAGGTCTGACACTATTTCACCTGATTACCTGACAACCACCATGCTTGTTTTCTGCAGCAACACTTACCATCTACAGTCTGCTGCACACAGCAAAAGCTAAAAACAAGTCCGGCTGTTTTTTCTTTCTTTTTCACAAGCCACAGAAGAAATAAACAATGTGAGAAGATGCAAAGGGACTGTTGTGGCTGATCGTTATCCAGCCAGTCGCCGGAGCGCCTTCCTGTCACCTAACTGGACTGGAGGAGGTGCAGATATAAATACAGTTTGAAATGATTTCTCTATTGCGACCACTGCTGTCTTACAGACATATGAAACATGTTGGTGAAGTCTTCCCACCTGCCAGGAATAA
Organism: Poecilia mexicana; assembly: GCF_051168715.1. Classification (NCBI taxonomy): domain Eukaryota; kingdom Metazoa; phylum Chordata; class Actinopteri; order Cyprinodontiformes; family Poeciliidae; genus Poecilia; species Poecilia mexicana. The sequence continues at coordinate 1,583,771 of NW_028263391.1, forward strand.
GAAATTGGCCCTCACACATAACCTCCTTATCTACATTCCTGCCGTCACATAGTCTTTGCTTCTTATGGAGTGTGTGTGATGACTGTGTCCATATGGATGGCATTATTCTACACCCTCACTTAGATCCAGATGGAGCTGTCAGTCTCTGTCACACAGCGGTGTGCTCCAAAGCCCTGCTGAGACACAACACACTCTGACACATGAAGGTTCAGAGTCTGCTCTGAGGCAGTGCTTCCTCTGGAACAACACTAAGGTTTTACAGATGAGAACAAAATTAGCTTGTTAGTGTATTATTACTTTTAAACATGAAGTTGCATTAGGAACAAAATCTTATGTTAAAAATGTAAAATATTAATAAAACAAAATATTACTTTCAGAGTCATGCAGGCTGGAAGGAGAAGGTTAATGTTGCTAATTAAAATGTTTCAGGAACTGTTTAGCATCTGAAGATAATCAGAAATTTGGGCAGTTTGCTGTTTTTTGAAGCACTGAGTTGCATCTTTGAACTAATTCCATTTAATATCAGCTCTGCAAGGACTCAGCATGTTCTCCCTGTGTGTGTGTGTGTGTGTGTGTGTGAGTGTGTGTGTGTATGTGTGTGAGTAGGGGAGTGGGGTCCTCTCCAGGTACTCCTGCTACAGAGCCAAAAACATGACTGTTTGATTAAATTGGCATCCATCCATCCAGATAGACGAATGAATGGACGGATGGATGGCTAAATGGATGGATCCATTCTGGTAGGAATGTTCTTATCAGGAACAGGGTTAGAGCACCATTTCCAAATTTACTATTATTCACAACTTGTATAATTACCAATTACCAGAAGTAAAAAACAAACAAATTGGAATTCCTGCTGAGGTCATCATAGGAAGGAATTACTTCTCAGTCCAAAGCTCTTAAGAAACGGTTGTAAACGGCATAATGTGGAGCATTGTTGTAATGATGTGCTGAGTTTTGGAAACTTCTTAAATAGACAGAGGCTCAATTTTAAGACACTAAATTGCAAAGTCAAATCTCTCTTAAGTCATGTTTCATATATGCAACATTTCCATAATAACTCAAGGTAGCATGATTGTGCTATAAGATGGCACTATGTGCCTGCAAAGCACATGATGCTGCCCCTTTAATAGGTCTGCCTGAATCCATTTCATTTGTTACTCTTTGAAATGCACATTTGGCCTCAGAATGTTCACCATGTCACCAGGCTGTGTATCAACACGGGTCACTCTGAGCTGTTTTCTCCTTGGTAACCTTAAAGTTACCTTGCTGCACAAATTGTGGGCTCCACCCTTTGACCTTCTCTGCAAACACAGCAGACGGCCAAGCTTCATTATCTTGTGCCACCTCAGATGAGGTACCCCCCTCGCCCCTCCAACTCTCCACCCGTAACCCCATCACCTCCTCCGTGCAAAAAGTGCAGGGACGTGATTAACGGCCCATGTTGGTGAGCTGAGACTGTCAGGAAGCCTCTGATGAGATTGAAACACACCTGCACAGTTTCTTTCTCTCTCTTTCTACCCACCTCGCTCTCTCCACTTTCTCACACACACACACACACACCCCCCCCCACACACACACACACACACACACACACCTATACAGGTGCCGGTGAACTATAAGGACAATTTTTCCGAACCAGTCACAGTGGTGAATTATGGGAGCACCCCTTTTCACTTGTTCTACAGACTGGCTGAATGTGTCAAAAAATCTTTTATGAGCCACTCAACTAAGATCTCAGTTAAAATTGTGTATACACACTACAGAACTCTAAATATAATGACCTGACTTTATGCAACATTAACAGGACATTGATAATTAGATAGATAAGCCACGCCCCTGACATAACAGTATATTATAAGCACCAATGAGAATTGCAAGGACATTTAAAATAAGACTTCATAGAATGTCCCTAAAATATATTAAAGTACCCAAATGAACATCAAATGGATTAATTCACACCCTGCAATAATGGTAGTGTTCATTTGTCATGAACACAGGTATGGACTACAAAAATCTCAGTCCAAATATGAAAAAAATAATGATCAAATAGAAATATGGTCACCAATTGATTTCCCTTGTTCATTACCAATGGGGTAATGTTTAGATCTATACAAATTAAAATGTATAATGGAATAAAAACAACATTGTTTTTATTGCAATTTTTATTTTTTGGAGCAAACCAAAACACAGGCTCTTATCAAGCTTAGTTTTTCAAAACAGTTTGACTAAAACCTTTAAACCCAAGTTCTTCTAGATACCACACAATACACATGACTCAAACAAAACAAAAAATCCTACTTAAACAGATTCAGAAGCAAACAAATCTGTTTCAACACCGCTGCAATTTCTGTAGGAGACCAGGGCCATTTTTGATTTCTCTGAGGATGGTCCTTTTCAGGATAATCTACAAACAAGAGAGACAATTTTACTTTTTAAAATATAAATCATATGTGGGAGTGTGCTATAAAAGTATGCTTGTGATAAAGTTTTACATTCCAGTTCTGTTTATTGTGTCCATTGAAGAGAACCCTTTGACAATTTGATTTCTCAACGTGCAATGAATTAAATATGTATCCACCTAAAATTATTTTTCTCCAATTTTTTTATTATTATTAAATTGATTACCAAGTTGTGAAACAGTGCATTTATTACACATAGAAATCAAGAAGCTACAACCCTGGTGTGTCAAATATAAACTATCACTCAAAGCTTCATTTTATATTACACTGCAAGCTTTATTACCTGTTACAGAACAAGGTCATGCTTGTCATGATTCATATTCTGTCCTGTCGATTCTGTGTTTAAGCAGTGTATTACTTGTTCATAATCAGCAACTAACTTTGTAAGATTGTTTCAGCCTTATTTTTTAAAAATTGCACAGACCCAACCACTTCTCTGCATGTTTCTTACTGTGCTTTTTAAAGCTAAGGATAATACTCAATTCTTGTAACATGTTATGATGAGCCTTAAGTCAGAATCTCTAAACCTTACCACTAAGTAAAGAACCACCATGAATAGGAAGACAGCCATACCATCTTGGGGTTCTGAGGGTTTTTCAGTTGGTGGAATAATCTCCTTTCCCTTTCCTGCAATACATTAGTAATACTTCAGGCCAACAAAATAAAAGATACAAAATTTCAAATCAGTTACTAAATGACCAATGAAAGGTTAATTGAAGTAAGTCATACCAGAAGAGTTCCCATGTAATTCAACAGGAGATTGAGGTTTTCTGCATCCTGTCAAATTAGAGATACAAAACAAGTTGTCTGTTATATTAGTCTTAACTGCACAGAAACCTAACCTTTAGCCAAAATTAAAGAACATTATTATATTGTGCAATGATTACTATGTTAAATTATTGAAAATAAATTATTAATCAGGAGGAGGGGGAGGGTTGTTAAGGTAGTCATATCTTATACTGTATCTGACAGCTTTTAAAAACATTAATTTAGAATTAACACCATGGTAGAACACTTTCGAGTAAAACTGTATATAGAGCTATGGTAAAGCTAGGCTAGTTGTTTGGGAATAGTATTTAAAACAAAGTCCCAATGATTGCCAGCAATATTACTCTATGGGTCATCTACACACAGCCCTCATAATGCTGTCCCCTGACAGGAACAAGCATTGCTGGGACTGTGTCTACTCTCCCAAAAACCCATGTCCACTAAAATCCCTGTCAGAAAAATTAGAAAGATTTCCAAGTCAGAAAGCTGTTCACCTGGGTTTCAGGAAATGAAGATAGTGATCCCATCGGTTTATCACATACAGTTTTGTCAGAGTGAGCAGAAACCTGTGGAGAAGACAGCAAACGAGTCATTAAGATTCATTTAAAATTAACTTCAACGTAGAACACCATAGAGTAACACTCTATAAAGAGCTACGGTAAAGCTAGGCAAATTGTTTGGCAATAGTCTTTTAAGCAAGGTCGTAGTGATTGCCAACAATATTACTCTTCGGGTCATCTACACACAGTCCTCTTAATGCTGTCCCCTGACAGGAACAAGCATTGCTGGGACTGTGTCTACTCTCCCAAAAACCCATGTCCACTAAAATACCTGTCAGAAAAATTTGAAAGATTTCCAAGACAGAAAACTGTTCACCTGCATTTCAGGAAACGGGGATAGTGATCCCAGCAGTTCATCACCTACGGTTTTGTCAGAGTGAGCAGAAACCTGTGGAGAAGACAACAAACGAGTCATTAAGATTCATTTAAAATGTACTTCAAGGTAGAACACCATAGAGTATCACAGTATAAAGAGCTACGGTAAAGCTAGACAAATTGTTTGGCAATAGTATTTTAAGCAAAGTCCTAGTGATCGCCAACAATATTACTCAACAATATTACTCTTCGGGTCATCTACACACAGTCCTCATAATGCTGTACCCTGACAGGAACAAGCATTGCTGGGACTGTCTACTCCCCCAAAAACCAATGTCCACTAAAATACCTATCAGAAAATTAGAAAGATTTCCAAGACAGAAAGCTGTTCACCTGGGTTTCAGGAAACGAAGATAGTGATCCCATCGGTTTATCACCTACAGTTTTGTCAGAGTGAGCAGAAACCTGTGGAGAAGACAGCAAACGAGTCATTAAGATTCGTTTAAAATTAACTTCAACGTAGAACACCATAGAGTAACACTCTATAAAGAGCTACGGTAAAGCTAGGCAAATTGTTTGGCAATAGTCTTTTAAGCAAGGTCGTAGTGATTGCCAACAATATTGCTCTTCGGGTCATCTACACACAGTCCTCTTAATGCTGTCCCCTGACAGGAACAAGCATTGCTGGGACTGTGTCTACTCTCCCAAAAACCCATGTCCACTAAAATACCTGTCAGAAAAATTTGAAAGATTTCCAAGACAGAAAACTGTTCACCTGCATTTCAGGAAACGGGGATAGTGATCCCAGCAGTTCATCACCTACGGTTTTGTCAGAGTGAGCAGAAACCTGTGGAGAAGACAACAAACGAGTCATTAAGATTTGTTTAAAGTTAACTTCAACGTAGAACACCATAGAGTAACACTCTATAAAGAGCTACGGTAAAGCTATGCAAATTGTTTGGCAATAGTCTTTTAAGCAAGGTCGTAGTGATTGCCAACAATATTACTCTTCGGGTCATCTACACACAGTCCTCATAACGCTGTCCCCTGACAGGAACAAGCATTGCTGGGACTGTGTCTACTCTCCCAAAAACCCATGTCCACTAAAATACCTGTCAGAAAAATTTGAAAAATTTCCAAGACAGAAAACTGTTCACCTGCGTTTCAGGAAACAGAGATAGTGATCCCAGCAGTTCATCACCTACGGTTTTGTCAGAGTGAGCAGAAACCTGTGGAGAAGACAACAAACGAGTCATTAAGATTCATTTAAAATGTACTTCAAGGTAGAACACCATAGAGTATAACAGTATAAAGAGCTATGGTAAAGCTAGACAAATTGTTTGGCAATAGTATTTTAAGCAAAGTCCTAGTGATCGCCAACAATATTACTCTTCGGGTCATCTACACACAGTCCTCATAATGCTGTCCCCTGACAGGAACAAGCATTGCTGGGACTGTGTCTATGCTCTCAAACACCCATGACCCAGTGATTGCCAACAATATTACTCTTTGGGTCATCTACACACAGTCCTCATAATGCTGTCCCCTGACAGGAACAGGCATTGCTGGGACTGTGTCTATGCTCTCAAACACCCATGACCCAATGATTCCCAACAATATTACTCTTTGGGTCTTCTACACACAGTCCTCATAATGCTGTCCCCTGACACAAACAAGCATTGCTGGGACTGTGTCTACTCTCCCAAAAACCCATGTCCACTAAAATACCTATCAGAAAAATTAGAAAGATTTCCAAGACAGAAAGCTGTTCACCTGGGTTTCAGGAAACAAGGATAGTGATCCCATCATTTCATCACCTACAGTTTTGTCAGAGTGAGCAGAAACCTGTGGAGAAGACAACAAACGAGTCATTAAGATTCATTTAAAATGAACTTCAACGTAGAACACCATAGAGTAACACTCTATAAAGAGCTACGGTAAAGCTAGGCAAATTGTTTGGCAATTGTATTTTAAGCAAGGTCCCAGTGATTGCCAACATTATTACTCTTCGGGTCATCTACACACAGTCCTCATAATGCTGTCCCCTGACAGGAACAAGCATTGCTGGTACTGTGTCTATGCTCTCAAACACACATGTTCCAATGAATGCCAACAATATTACTCTTTGGGTCATCTACACACAGTCCTCATAATGCTGTCCCCTGACAGGAACAAGCATTGCTGGGACTGTGTCTATGCTCTCAAACACACATGTTCCAATGAATGCCAACAATACTACTCTTCGGGTCATCTACACACAGTCCTCATAATGCTGTCCCCTGACAGGAACAAGCATTGCTGGGACTGTGTCTACTCTCCCAAAAACCCATGTCCACCAAAATACACGTGAGAAAAATTACAAAAATTTCCAAGTTGGACAGCTGTTCACCTGCGGTTCACGAGACGAGGGTAGTGATCCCATTGGTTCTTCTCTTACATTTTTTTCAGAGCGGGCAGAAACCTGTGGAGAAGACAGCAAACGAGTCATTAAGATTCATTTAATATTAACTTCAAGATACAGTAACACTATATATAGAGCTAATGCAATGATAGGTAAGCCAATTGGCCAAAGTATTTTAAACAAGGTCCTAGTGACAGAAAACAATATTACTCTTCTGGTTATATATACACAGTCTTAGAAATGCTGTGCCTTGACAGGAATAACCATTGCTTTGACTGCCTCGAGCAGGTACCTTAGGAGTATTCTTAAAATACATGGTGAAATGTCCTCACTAGTATGTAAACAAGCTATACTGTGCTTATATTGGAGACAGGTATGCTGAAAAAGACAGATATCTAAAAGTTGCAGGAAAATATACAGGACAGTGGGCCCTTAGTACCATGGTTGACAATTAAGCATAACAAAACTCCTCTTTGATTTAATAAAAAAGGGACTGAATGGGGAACAACTTCACACTATTTGTTGTCTGATGTTCCTTCCTGAATACATGCACTTATTCATTACTCACAGTTTTTTTTTAGTTTTTTTTTTACTGCATTGTGTTCTTATCACAATCATGAAAATTAACATAGGGCTGCACTTCTCTTAACCTCAGTTGCAGCTAATGTTTCATATTTTCATATCTGTTTAACTTAGCCAACAATAACATCTACAAAATATTTAGAAAGCACTACTTTATAAAACGAAAATGTTTAACAGTAGACAAGGTTAGCTGCACATGCTAACATCATAACTGAAGTCAGCAGCCATTAGCCCATGTTGCTGTTTTTGTTTCTAGTCGACATCTAGTCAGTTTGAACACAAATGTAACATTCAAATTCCTGTTTTTAAATGGTCATTCCATTTAACACATGGAGTGTTTAAACCTTGTTCTAAGTGGTCACCTGTTCTCAACACAAGCTAGCTTTTGCTCATTAGCTTAATTAGCAAGTGCTGCATGAAAATATATGTTGGTCACATTGCAAATATCAGTAAAAGTTTGCTAACCTTGCTTATGTTCAAAGCACTTTAACAAAGACTTACCTGCATACTTCTCCACATCCATCTGAGTTCCAGTGCAGTATAATTGTGTATCCTCGCAGAGAGTGCAACATCAGTCTTGGGAGGAAAATGACAGGTGGGGAGGGATTAAGGCTCCACCCCTTTTCCTCTCTCCAATTTGGTGTTCTTTGATGAACAAATCATCCACTAGATTTTGTGATAGAATAATTATTTATCCACTACCTGGGACCTTCATGACAGTGATTTCCAAAATTATTACAGATGTCATTTCCATAGTGATCAGTTATATAGTATGTGCAATTGTGTATATCAGGGGTATTCAATTTATGATATCTTAGCAATATTTCATGATGCCAAGGTCTGAAGTAATATATATATATATATATATATATATATATATATATATATATATATATATATATATATATATATATATATATATATATATGGCAGGGAAAGTGTACATGGAACGACATAACCAAGTGGCGGGCATAGTGTACAGAAACATCTGTGCAGAATATGGACTGGAAGCCCCGAGATCAAAATGGGGAACAACCCCAAAAGTGGTGGAGAATGACCGAGCTAAGATCCTGTGGGACTTCCAGATCCAGACAGACAAGATGGCAATGGCGAACCAACCGGACATTGTGGTGGTGGATAAAGAACAGAGGAAAGCCGTTGTGGTGGATGTAGCAATACCAAATGACTACAACATCAGGAAAAAGGAGCACGAGAAATTGGAGAAATACCAGGGCCTCAGAGAGGAACTGGAGAAGGCCTGGAAGGTGAAGACCACAGTGGTGCCAGTGGTCATCAGGGCCCTCGGGGCAGTCACCCCCAAACTGGAGCAGTGGCTAAAACAGATCCCAGGAATGACATCAGACATCTTAGTCCAGAAATGTGCAGTTCTAGGCACAGCCAAGATACTGCGCAGAACCCTCGACCTCCCAGGCCTCTGGTAGAGGACCCGAGCTCAGAGGATGAAGAAGACCACCCGCGGAGGGTGAGAAGGGAACTATATATATATATATACTTAAAAAAACTTAGCTAGGTAGTTGTTTCAGCATCTGCATGACTTGATTTGCTTTTCAAATTAAATGAATTCAGTCTTATTCGAGTACCTTTTGACAATATTTATTGTCATGAAACAGGGAGTTGAACATGTATGTCTCAATCACTGAGTAAAAGTAGGATGTCAAGTCAAAAGAAGAACATAGGTGAAACAAGAAAACTTGTTTACAAGTGACTAACCTCAGAAAAACAAATTGAAGAAAGCTTTATATTTTTGTTTACCATCTGGACTTAAACTATTTAAAAATGAACAGATTTAATAACTGAACATTTTTAGACTTAGATCACTTATTTCTTTTGCTTTCAGTGACAGAAGTGAGTGCTTGCTTGTCATGCCATAATTTTAACCTGTGCTTGAGTGATGTCAGAACCAGTCTCATGTATGTGGATGTGCTCATTGGTGAGCCAGGAACAATATTTTGTTTCTATAATATTCATTGTAGAGAAAGCTGACTCACGTGTCACGTGTGTGGAGCCAAACATAATTAAGATTTACCTACTAAGATTTAAGATTTACCTACTTACCTCAGAGCTGGGAAAGCTTTGAGGACAGTAGCCCTTTGGAGCCAGGGGATCAGTCCTTACAGACTTTTCCTTCATGGATAAATCTGCTTAGACCAGTGTTTCTCAACCCCAGTCCTCACGCCCCCCTGCTCTGCATGTTTTAGATGTGTCTCTATTCCAGAACAGCTGATTCAAATGATTGCATGACCATCCAATACTGCAGAAGCCTGTTAATCACCTAGAGATACAATCCAGGTGTGTGGCAGAAGGGAAATACCTAAAACATGCAGGACAGTGGGGGCGGTGAGGACCAGGGTTGAGAAACACTGGCTTATACTGTAAAAGCTGCACCAGTAAATCAGACAGTGCTCAACAAGATTTTAGGTTGTCATTTTTGTTTTGGGTCCACATGAGACATCATTTTAGTCTAGATGCGGACCAGGGTCCACCTATTAGTGACCTGTGGTGTATATCTTGATCTCATTGGGTCTTTATTCAATTAAATTCAAAAGTAGTTTGCTTATTCAAAACGGAAATTAAATGTTGACGTAACTAATTAAGGAGTTATAATAGATTGTGATGGCTGTGGCCAAGAAAGATCTCCTGTAGCAGTCCGCTTTACAACCAATCTGTAGAAACGTCTGGCTGAAGAGACTCAGATTTGAAATAACAGGATGGTGAGCATTGTCTAAAACTTTTTTTGATTTTATGCAAAATTCCTCTGTGGATCATCATCTTCAGAATTTTAACAGTCGTCCCCAGAACAGAACCAGCCTTCTTTATCAAATTGTTAAGCTTTTTAAGTCCCTGGGTCTGATGCTGCTCTCCCAACAGATGACAGCAGAGGAGACGGTGCTCTCAACAACAGACTTATAAAAGATATGCAGGATCTTGCTGCAAACCTTAAAGGATTTTAGCTTCCTCAAGAAATACTGTCTACTCTGTCCTTTCTTGTAGACGGTTTCACTGTTGAGTTTCAAGTCTAGTCTGTTATCTAGCTGAACACCAAGGTGTTACTCCATTTTCCTTAACCACCTCCACTTCTTCTCCCATGATGGAAATGGGGCTTGATCTAACACTGTTTCTCCGGAAATCAACAATAATCTCCTTTGTTCTATTTTCATTCAGGATGAGATAATTGTCCCCACACCATGCCACAAAGCAGTCCACCAGCTCTCTGTACTCAGCCTCTTGTCCATCTCTGATGCATCCCACAACTGCAGTCAGCCGAGTATTTTCATAGGTGACAGAAGTCAGACTTATCCTGAAAGCATGATGTGCACAGAGTGAAAATGAATGGTGAGAGTACAGTGCCCTGTGGAGCTCCTGTGTTGTTGACCACCTGGTTAGACACACAGTCCTTGTTGAGGCCTCCATCTGTGTCTTCTGAAGTTTCTCACAGAGCAGATCAGGCTGAATTGTGTTAAATGCACTGGAGAAATCAAAGAACATGATCCTCAAAGTGCTGCCTGCTTTGTCCAGATGACAGTGGGTTTGATGAAGCAGGTATGTGATGGCACCATAAATTCCTACTCCATGGCAATAAGCAAACTGCAGGGGGTCCTGATATGTGCTTGTCAGCTTATTCAGGTGGGCCAACAGGAGTCTTTCCGTGACCTTCATGATATGGGATATCAGGGCAGAAGTCCAACAACAGAAGTCCAACAACAGAACACCTATCAGGTTCAGGTCAGGAGATCCATTTCTTCCTACCGTGCCCCTCCAGGTCTCATTGTTATTGCCCAAGTGAGCATTGAAGTCTCCAAGCAGAACAAGGGAGTCCTCAAGAGGTGCACTCTACATTAACATTCAAAGGACTCCAAAAAGGGTGGGTAATCTGAACATGCACATGCACAAACCGTCAGGACCCAGCCCCCCACTTCTAAGCAGAGGGAGGCTACCCTCTCACTCACTGGGACGAACCTCAATGTGTAAGCACCGAGATGGGGGGCAACAAAAGTATGTCCACTCTGGCCAAATGCCTGTCACTGGGGGCAACTCCAGAGAGAAAGAGTGTCCAACCCCTCTCAAGGAGACTGGTTCCAGAACCCGAGCCATGGGTCAAGGTGAAACCGACTATTTCTAGATGGAACCTCTCAACCTTGCACACCTGCTTAGGCTTCTTCCCCACCAGAGGTGACATTTCGCATCCCAAGAGCCAGTTTCTGTAGCCAGGGGTCAGATTCTCGGTTTTCCTCTCTCAAAAGAGGAACATTGGAGTAACCATAGGGTACTTGGTTACCTTCCTGACTAAGGCCCTTCTCTCCTGATTACTCAATTTAGACAACCAACTAGCTCTATACAGAGTACTAGTTGTTCCAAACTGATTCCATTTATGAATGAAGGAGGCCACTGAGCTCATTGGGGCCTTCAAAGCAGGAGAATGTTTTATATCTTTCCCCAGATTTTTGCCTCAAAACAATGCTGTCTCTGAGGTCTACAGACAATGTATTTGATTTCATGCTTGGTGTTTGCATACTGATATCCATTGTCCATTTTGGGACTTTATAAAGACAGGTGTGTGCCTTTCCAGATCTAATCAAATCAACAGAATTGGCTATTACAGGTGGAATCTATTTAAGTTGTAGAACTTAATCTCTGCAATTATCAGTGAAAATAGCTCTATTTCGAGCTTCATGAAAAAGGCTGTGAATACTTATGTATGTAAATTTAATTTCTTAGTAATTCTGTTTTTAGTTAGTTTGCAAAAATCACACATTTTTCACACATTGTGTCATAATAGGGCATTTGTGTTATGAATCTTGAGGAAAGGGACTAATACAATTTGGAAAAATGTTATAACATAGCCAAACATGGAAAAATTGAAGCGTTGTGAATACTTTCCAGATTCACTGTATATATGGATAAAAAGGTGTTGTCCAGGGATGTTCACATAACCTCTTACAAGTCTAAGTCTCTTTTTAGTGAAATCTGCAACATCTAGTGAGTTGCATTACTCTAGGTTAGGATTTAGTTGGGTAAAGTTTGTCCCTATACCTAAGCTATTACATTTGCATGTGATAATTAACTTTCAATCTCCCAATATTTATTAACAACTATCTTTTAATCATTCAAAATTTAATTTACAATCCAAAAATATGCTATGGCCAGTAATACCATACCATTAAGCCACTGAAATTTTTAGACTCAATATTATCAATCCTCTTACATCCTTCAGTATACTATAAAACCATAGATTAAAGATTAACTTTGTTGAAATGAATCACTCAACAGCCAGTTACAGATTTAGTACATCTAAAATAATCAGTGTTTTAATTTAGCCAGATTTGCATTCAATAAAGTAGCATATTTTTAGGAGAATTGTTATTTAACACACATTTTCCTGACAAAAACCTTCATTACAGGGACCCGCATATGCTGGCCAATCAGCGTGTCTAAAAAGATACACATGTGTGAATTATTCATGAGCAAGTGCAATACCAAGAGTTACCACCCGGGGCGCAAATCGATACACACATTATACACACATGTCTTGTAATTGTGACTTATGGGGACTTTGCCTGATTTTTGGAATTTAACCCTTTGACATCCATTCAAACCCCCTCCAATCATTTTTATGTTGCAAGAATTATGAGGACATCGGCACTGTCCCACTAATTCAAAATGTCCCGTTAGTGTTGCGTGTATACAGGCGAAATGTCCTGTTAATTCACCTGTGCAAACACACACACACACACACACACACACACACACACACACACACACACACACACGCACACACACACGCACACACACACACACACACACGTTCTCCATGAAGGCAAATTAAATGAGTCAGTCCCTTGTTATTTCCTCACACTTACCTTGTTCCTCTTACACCAGGGAATATCTGAAAGACCTGTGTTTGTTTCAGCAGGAGTATTTCCCAACAGTTTGTGTATGAATCACTTCCATCCTTTCTCCTTTCATTTCAGTCCTCTGTTCCTGCCTGCAGTCCTTCAGGTAAATTAACCCCCTGCTGGTGATGCAAATTCAAAATGTTCCTTTCTCAAGCCCACTCATACACGTCATTTCATTTGTTCCAGACACATCATCATTCTGAACACGTTCCAGAAAATGCTAATTTAGTTATGTTTGTAACCAAAAGAAAACTGATTTTAAGAACATTTCTAGGATTAGAGGACTAATGGATCTAGAGAAACTCACCCATGCGTTTATCTTTAGTCACATTCTCTGACCTACATGGAGCTCAGCCAGTAGTTAGTTTATAAATCACTGAACGGCTTAGCACCACAATACATTAAAGATCTGCTGTCGTATCAACCTTCCAGACTTCTTAAGTTTTCCGGTTCTGGTTCTGCTCTGCATCCAGAACCAGAACCAAACATGGAGGAGCAGCATTCAGCTTCTATGCATCACAAATCTGGAAAAACCTTCCAGAAAATTGAAAAACAGCTGAAGCACTGAGGTCCTTTATGTCAAGGCTAAAACCCCTGTTTACAGTTGCTTTTAAGCCATAATAAATGGGACATTGACCAACATAACTCACGTGTATTGATGATTTTAACAACAGCACCTGACAAAATGTAATGTCTGATTTTGTTTTTCATAACTATTGACCATATGATGTGTTTATAATGATTTTTATTTTTTCATGATACAAAGCCCTTTGAACTGCCATGTTGCTGAAATGTGCTGTACAAATAAACTTAGAGACAGCTGTCGGCTGAGGTTTTAATGACTAACTGTCTTTTCTTTACTTCATCATTTTATCCTAAAGGTTTGAAAACTGGTTTGGCTCCATTTCTTTCCTAGATTAAGTCACTGAAGTTGCTACTTCTGCTGATAACTTTTTATTTTTCCTGTGACATGCAGTCAGTCGAGACATTGACTGAACGTCAATGTCTCGATGTAATCTACTGGGTTTTGTTAGATAAAAAAAACATCTTAAGGTAATTTGAATAACAAGCTGAACTTGATTGCATTGTTTGATGACAATTATCAATTAGGAATGTAAGCAGTTGACTTGGAATCTGTCTACATGTTTGGATTCAAATGACTTTCTTTGGAAACTTCCAGCAGTTTTGTAAATTGGTCCTATAGACATAAACTAAGCTGAATTGAATTAATTCCAGATTTTCTCCAGTTATTGGTGACAACTTGCACTGAGCCATGCTGTGCTGTGGAAAAACCTGGAATTTTAGCATGGGTGTGTAAAACCTCTGGAAAATAAGATTAAAATAAAAAAGCACAACATTAAAGGCAGACAATAAAGACCTGGCAGTTCCAAAGAGCTACATGAGTGAAGAAAAGTTTTAGTATCACCTGGTTACGTATGTTCTGCATAAATTCAAGGAATGATTTACTGCTTCAAATTCAGCTTTTGCTCTTCCTTTCATGTGTTTTGGCCAACATAAAACTGTGATTGACAAAGTGAGAAGCCAATATCTGTATTCAGCAGCTGTGTGTGATGTTCTTGTTCCTCACCATAAAGTCTGCTTTCATCAAGAACACTTTGGTAGCCTTTCTCACACAGTATTTGAAATATCCCATATTGTGTCATATCTTCCAACCAATCCACAAAGGTCTGTTTGAATCAGAGGTTCTTCTTTGAATTGAATGGGGAAAAAATATGCAAGGTTTCATTTATTACCCTTGTATGTCTATTCAGTCTTCGTAGTTCCATTCTGCAAGTGTGTGTTTCACTTCCTCTGCATCAGTCGATTGTTCGGATGGGATTAGCATGCCAGAAATGCTAAAATGCTCATAATAAATACAACAGACCAAGCGATGAAGAGACACAAAAGTCCAGCTGTGGGAAGAACATGGGAAGAATGCAGGAAGAGTGAGGCGGATCTCATCTTGCAGAGAAAAACTTCCAGAGCATGGCCCGGGTTATTACCATTTAAATTACACGCACACACACACACACACACACACACGCACGCACACACGCACGCACGCACGCACGCACGCACACAGAGGAAGAAAGAGACTAACTGGCATTTATTGGGATGTTGCACAAACATAAATCACACTCACACACACTCCTTTGACTGTGTTTGATTGGGTGTTTTTGAAAGAAGTTGGCTCCTGCCTGGTATTTTTCCTGCTTATCTGTTGGCTGATGAAATTAACTTAATTGCTTATTGGTATTTTAATTAAGTTTCTTTCTCATTGGGATTTTGAGTGATTTTTAGGAGTATTTATTGCCATTTTAATGAAGTATTATTTAGCTGCAGACTCAGTGGGAGAGCAGCTGAACAGGCATACACACAGCAGGTGGCCTAAACACACACTCACACACACGCACACGGAGGCATGCACACACACCCTACAGACAAAAATCACTGCACCACATGCATCCACGATAACATGAGTACATTTTACACAAACACATATGGCTGAGTATCTCTTTGCATTCTGTTGGAGTATCACTGGAGTTTATGACAGTAAGAAGAAATTGAATAACTATACGATGCTACATGAAACAAGGTAAGATACGTGAGAGGTGAACTTTGTATGAAGTTTGTGTTTATGCAAACCACTGATGTAATTCTGTCAATGTCTTAATAAAGTTAAAAGAACCACTGTCAGGTTGAGGGACCTTTTAAAGTGTTATTATTCAGTCATTATGTAAATACAGCATCCAGCCTCACACTCAATCATAAAACCAGTTCACACTCAGGCGTTCACTATTCTAACAATCATTTATTTGGCCCTGTTGGAATTGCTTTTACTTTCCTGGTGGACGGGGTTTCTCATGCTCAGGTGTGACAATATGAAGCCATTGTTTGTGACTTAACAGAAGCTGCTGCTGAAGACCTTTAAATTGATTTTCTTTTAATTCTATTTGGAGATAAATGCGAAATGTAAACATTTTTGAAAGGGGACATATGAAAAATCCACT